>NC_050177.1:26956227-26966227 GCF_008315115.2 Sander lucioperca | reverse complement strand
CCTGTAGTTCTTTACCTGTAGTTCTTTACCTGTAGTTCTTTACCTGTAGTTCTACTGTTCTTTACCTGTAGTTCTATACCTGTAGTTCTATACCTGTAGTTCTTTACCTGGAGTTCTTTACCTGGAGTTCTATACCTGGAGTTCTATACCTGGAGTTCTATACCTGGAGTTCTATACCTGTAGTTCTTTACCTGTAGTTCTATACCTGTAGTTCTTTACCTGGAGTTCTTTACCTGTAGTTCTATACCTGTAGTTCTATACCTGTAGTTCTTTACCTGTAGTTCTATACCTGTAGTTCTATACCTGTAGTTCTATACCTGTAGTTCTATACCTGTAGTTCTATACCTGTAGTTCTATACCTGTAGTTCTATACCTGTAGTTCTATACCTGGAGTTCTATACCTGGAGTTCTATACCTGGAGTTCTATACCTGGAGTTCTTTACCTGGAGTTCTATACCTGGAGTTCTATACCTGGAGTTCTATACCTGTAGTTCTATACCTGGAGTTCTATACCTGGAGTTCTATACCTGGAGTTCTATACCTGGAGTTCTATACCTGTAGTTCTATACCTGGAGTTCTATACCTGGAGTTCTTTACCTGGAGTTCTATACCTGGAGTTCTATACCTGGAGTTCTATACCTGGAGTTCTTTACCTGGAGTTCTATACCTGGAGTTCTTTACCTGGAGTTCTATACCTGGAGTTCTTTACCTGTAGTTCTATACCTGTAGTTCTATACCTGGAGTTCTATACCTGTAGTTCTTTACCTGGAGTTCTATACCTGTAGTTCTATACCTGTAGTTCTTTACCTGTAGTTCTATACCTGGAGTTCTTTACCTGGAGTTCTATACCTGGAGTTCTTTACCTGGAGTTCTATACCTGGAGTTCTTTACCTGGAGTTCTATACCTGGAGTTCTTTACCTGTAGTTCTATACCTGTAGTTCCTTACCTGTAGTTCTTTACCTGTAGTTCTATACCTGGAGTTCTATACCTGGAGTTCTATACCTGTAGTTCTATACCTGTAGTTCTATACCTGTAGTTCTATACCTGTAGTTCTTTACCTGTAGTTCTATACCTGTAGTTCTATACCTGGAGTTCTATACCTGTAGTTCTATACCTGGAGTTCTTTACCTGGAGTTCTATACCTGGAGTTCTATACCTGGAGTTCTATACCTGGAGTTCTATACCTGGAGTTCTATACCTGTAGTTCTATACCTGTAGTTCCTTACCTGTAGTTCTATACCTGGAGTTCTATACCTGGAGTTCTATACCTGGAGTTCTATACCTGTAGTTCTATACCTGTAGTTCTATACCTGGAGTTCTTTACCTGGAGTTCTATACCTGGAGTTCTATACCTGGAGTTCTATACCTGGAGTTCTTTACCTGTAGTTCTATACCTGGAGTTCTTTACCTGGAGTTCTATACCTGGAGTTCTTTACCTGTAGTTCTATACCTGTAGTTCTATACCTGGAGTTCTATACCTGGAGTTCTTTACCTGGAGTTCTATACCTGTAGTTCTATACCTGTAGTTCTTTACCTGTAGTTCTATACCTGGAGTTCTTTACCTGGAGTTCTATACCTGGAGTTCTTTACCTGTAGTTCTATACCTGGAGTTCTTTACCTGGAGTTCTATACCTGTAGTTCTTTACCTGTAGTTCTATACCTGTAGTTCCTTACCTGTAGTTCTTTACCTGTAGTTCTATACCTGGAGTTCTATACCTGTAGTTCTATACCTGGAGTTCTATACCTGGAGTTCTATACCTGTAGTTCTATACCTGTAGTTCTTTACCTGTAGTTCTATACCTGTAGTTCTATACCTGGAGTTCTATACCTGGAGTTCTATACCTGGAGTTCTTTACCTGTAGTTCTATACCTGGAGTTCTATACCTGGAGTTCTTTACCTGTAGTTCTATACCTGGAGTTCTATACCTGGAGTTCTACACCTGTAGTTCTATATCTGGAGTTCTCTGCTGAGCCAACAGTGCAGCCTGCTGGCTCAGCAGAGAACTACAGGTATAGAACTACAGGTAAAGAACTACAGGTAAAGAACTACAGGTAGCCATTGTTTGCTTTCATTTTAAGAATTTTACATTCCTTATTTTGTTATAATGTTAAATACCATTTACCATTTTGTTTACCATATCTCATTAGATGTGACATGCTTCACATATGAAGACATGTATATATATCAGTGAACATTTATTTTGTGATAATTCACTCAAAAAAAAAAACCTCTCTGATTTTATTTGGTTTGAAAAATCACCACTGAATCCAGCCTTCTGATTGGATCAGGATAATCCTGTTATCTTGGACCAAGTAGATCCCAAAGCGATCAGATGTAAGATCAGATCACATGGTCTGATCTTAGTTCAGGATCCCTCTTTTGATTTAGAAAAACCCATTTCCAAGATCTGATCTGATCTGTGATCCGAAACCTCGCTGGATTACTTTAGAAAAACTGGGACCAGGGTATCAGGGATTGATTGGTCAGGGTATCAGGGTATCACGGGTTGATTGGTCAGGGTATCAGGGGTTGATTGGTCAGGGTATCAGGGGTTGGTTGGTCAGGGTATCAGGGTATCAGGGGTTGGTTGGTCAGGGTATCAGGGTATCAGGGATTGGTTGGTCAGGGTATCAGGGATTGGTTGGTCAGACTTACAGGCGGCGGCCCGCTGCAGGTCCCAGAGGCGGACGGTGCCGTCAGCGCTGCCCGTCACCACCTGGTGAACACTGCTGAACCTCGCCGCTGTTACCTTCCTGCTGTGACCTGTCAGAGTCAGCTGAGAGACAGACAGGCAGAGAGGGAGAGAGACAGGCAGAGAGGGAGACAGACAGACAGACAGGCAGAGACGGAGAGAGACAGACAGACAGACAGGCAGAGAGGGAGAGAGACAGGCAGACAGACAGAGAGGGAGAGAGACAGGCAGAGAGGGAGACAGACAGACAGGCAGAGAGGGAGAGAGACAGACAAGCAGAACATTATTATAATGTATGTGTTCTGTATAATACCAGTTAAGACATCTCCACCGCTACAGTTTGGTTTAAACATCTTCTGCTACGTTTACGTCTGGCGTCCACGCCACTACGGCGTCCACGCCACTGCTGCGCGTGTGTGTGTGTGTCTCTGTGTGTGTGTGTGTGTGTGTGTGTGTGTGTGTGTCTCTGTGTGTGTGTGTGTGTGTGTGTGTGTGTGTCTCTGTGTGTGTGTGTGTGTGTGTGTGTGTGTGTGTGTGTGTGTCATGACTTCCTGTCTGGAAGGTTGCCGTGGTTACCTTGGGGGCGGGGTCATCTAGCCGCCACAACAAGGCCGACTTATCGTAGGAGGCGGCGAGGATCCTGAAGCCCTGAAACACGAGAGAGTAATCAGATTACTTCTTCCACACAGGGGGAGTAAAGTAATCAACAACAACAAAAACCTTGAAGAAGCAACCACAAAAAGTATTTGGGGCACCCGGTTTGCTCAGCTGGTAGAGCGCGCGCCCATATATAGAGGCTTAGTCCTTGACACAGCGGCCACAGGTTGGACTCCGACCTGCGGCCCGTTGCTGCATGTCATTCTCTCTCTCTCTCCCCTTTCATATCTTCGTCTGTCCTGTCAGTAAAGGCCTAAAATACCCAAAAAATCTTTAAAAAACATAAAAAGTACTTTCACAGTGTGGTATTTGTACTTTTACTGCAGTAATCTGAATACTTCCTCCACCGCTGCTCATAAAAAAACACAAAAAAATATGATAAAACGTCGGAAAAAGCTGCAAAAATGTTATTTCTTTCAGTGTGGTGTAGTAGTACTTCTACTGTAACAGAGTACATTAACAGTGTGGTGTATTAGTACTTCTACTGTAACAGAGTATATTAACAGTGAGGTGTAGTAGTACTTCTACTGTAACAGAGTACATTAACAGTGTGGTGTATTAGTACTTCTACTGTAACAGAGTATATTAACAGTGAGGTGTAGTAGTACTTCTACTGTAACAGTATATTAACAGTGTGGTGTAGTAGTACTTCTACTGTAACAGTATATTAACAGTGTGGTGTATTAGTACTTCTACTGTAACAGTATATTAACAGTGTGGTGTATCAGTACTTCTACTGTAACAGTATATTAACAGTGTGGTGTATTAGTACTTCTACTGTAACAGAGTACATTAACAGTGTGGTGTAGTAGTACTTCTACTGTAACAGTATATTAACAGTGTGGTGTATTAGTACTTCTACTGTAACAGAGTATATTAACAGTGTGGTGTAGTAGTACTTCTACTGTAACAGTATATTAACAGTGTGGTGTATCAGTACTTCTACTGTAACAGTATATTAACAGTGTGGTGTATTAGTACTTCTACTGTAACAGAGTACATTAACAGTGTGGTGTAGTAGTACTTCTACTGTAACAGAGTATATTAACAGTGTGGTGTAGTAGTACTTCTACTGTAACAGAGTATATTAACAGTGTGGTGTATTAGTACTTCTACTGTAACAGAGTATAGTAACAGTGTGGTGTAGTAGTACTTCTACTGCAGTACTGTGAATACTTGCTGCCTCACCGAGGGGTCGAACTCGATGCAGGTGATCCCGCCGCTGCTGCCCTCCAGAGTCGCCCGGTGACTCAGCGAGCCTGGTGACATCACCAGTGAGATCATCAGTGACATCATCAGTGAGATCATCAGTGACATCACAAACACTCATTCCTTTGATTTATACTCAGAACAGAACTACAACATGTGATAACTTATATAAATAAACATACGAAAGTTTAAAATTACTGCTTTCAGTATTCTGATACAAAACTGTATCTGTGTGTATGTGTGTGTGTATCTGTGTGTGTGTGTGTGTGTGTGTGTGTGTGTGTGTGTGTGTGTGTCTGTGTGTGTCTTTATCTGTATGTGTTTATTAGGCCAGTTAATACTGTGATGGCGGTAAATAGACCATATATTGTGCAGCCCTGGTCTGAATCCTACGGTGGCCCTTAAGTGCAAAACATAACAGCCAATCATAAAACCCAACGCCATTAACTTCTACCAGAAAAGGTAGGGCCTATCTAGCAGAGGACGGACCCTCCTGATTGGACAGACGGACTGTCTGTCTTAACAGGAAGGAGAGGTGAAAAACACGGAAAAGCGCCTACTTTTAACAGAGAGACAGTCCATCTGTCCAATCAGAAGGGTCCGTCCTCTGCTAGATAGGCCCTACCTTTTCTGGTAGAAGCTGTTGCTCCAGCTGTTACTCCAGCTGTTGCTCCAGCTGTTGCTCCAGCTGTTGCTCCAGCTGTTACTCCAGCTGTTACTCCAGCTGTTGCTCCAGCTGTTGCTCCAGCTGTTACTCCAGATGTTTCCTGTTACCTGCTCGGACGGCCCACAGCTTGACGAGTCGGTCGGTTCCTCCGGTGGCCAGCAGGTCAGAGCTGGAGCTGAACCGCACCGCATTGATGCCTTGCTCATGGGCCTCCTAGCAGACAGACAGACAGGCAGACAGACAGACAGAGAGAGAGAGAGACAGACAGAGAGACAGACAGACAGGCAGAGAGAGAGACAGACAGGCAGGCAGAGAGAGAGAGAGAGAGACAGACAGACAGGCAGAGAGAGAGACAGACAGACAGACAGACAGACAGGCAGACAGACAGGCAGACAGAGAGAGAGACAGACTGATTTAGCTTTTGATAAGTGTTGAAAAGAGAGACCAAAAAGTGTCTGTGTGTGTGTGTGTGTACGTTTGTTTTACTATATTCGTGGGGTCCAAAAAACGGGAGTCCAGTATACTTGTGGGGTCCTGACAGCTTTGTGGGGCCAAAATGCTGGACCCCACAAGGTTAAAGGTCTGTTTGAGGGTTAAGACTTGGTTTTAGGATTAGGGTTAGAATTAGGTTATGGTTAGGGTGAGGGTAAGGGTTAAGGTTAGGCATTTAGTGGTGATGGTTAAGGTTAGGGTAAGGGGCTAGGGAATGCATTATGTCAATGACAGGTCCCCACAAAGATAGTGAAACGCACTGTGTGTGTGTGTGTGTGTGTGTATGTGTGTGTCTCTGTGTGTGTGTGTGTGTGTGTGTGTGTGTGTGTGTGTGTGTGTGTGTGTGTGTGTGTCTCTGTGTGTGTGTGTGTGTGTTACCAGGACTTGTAGTGCTCTGGCCGGGACTCTGGCTGAGAGGCAGATTCGTACGGGAAACATCAGATCCTCCTCCAGACTGCAGACCGAGTGGCCACGCCTCTTCCTGCTGACATCACAACCTCATTTACATATTTACATAAACAGAGAGAATCAAAGTGAAACGTAGAATAACTCACTCAAACAGCTCTCTGATGGAGGAGAGGATCCTGGGAGACGACGCTGACGCAGATCTGAGACACACACACACACACACACTCAACTTCACTTCATATGCTAACACTTAACTTACTGTTGATTTACACTATATGTCTAGATGAAAAAGGGGTTGGGATTTTAGAACCTCAAGTAGTAGCAGATGCTAACATGCTAACACACTGGCAAACACATGCTAACATCCTAACACAGCTAACATATGCTAAATATGCTAACATATGCTGGCAGAGGCTAACATTATAACATACATACATAATATATATATATATATATATATATATATATATATATATATATATAGTATACATAATACATGCTAACATATGATAATATGCTAACATGTGCTAACATGCTAACACATTTGCAAACACATGCTAACATCCTAACACAGCTAACATATGCTAAAATATGCTAACATCCTAACACAGCTAACATATGCTAACATATGATGACAGAGGCTAACCTTATAACACATGCTAATATGCTAACACGTCTGCAAACACTTCTCCTAACATGCTATCATATGCTAACATGCTAACATCTTAACACTGCTAACATGCTAAAAAATGCTAACATATGCTGACTTGCTAACATATGATAATATGCTAACATGCTAGCATGCTAACACTTGCTAAATCATGCTAACCCATGCTTATGCATGCTAATATGCTAAAACATCTGCAAACACATGCTAACACATACAAACACTTCTGCTAAGAAGCTATTATATGCTAACATGCTAAAATATGCTTACAGGCTAAAACATGCTAAAACACGCTAACATATGCTTACATGCTAACACACTTCACTTACATTTTTTAACTGATAAAGATGAAGAACAATGAAGGATAAATATTTGGATGAAATAGTCAGAAAAAGATAATCAAAATATTTAGGCATTTATTGAGTAGTCTGAAAAAAGCCTAAATATTTCAATACAAAACGTTTTAGTAAAGAAGTCAGAATATTTCGAGGAAAAGGTCAGAATATTTGGAAATACTTTAAGAGAAAAGTAGCGAGATTTCAAGAAAAATGTGAGAATATTGATATGACGTTTGATTGGTTGATGATTAAACTAATGAAAGCGTCCGAGAAAAAGTTAGAAAAACATCAGAAAGTAGAAAAGAAGTAAAAAAAAGCATCAAAAATGTCGAAAAAAGTCTGAAAAAAACAGAAAAACATTGAAAAAGTGACAAAAAAAGTTGTAAGATCTCAGAAATAAAAGACGAGAGATGTTGAATGAAGTTACAAAAACATCGGAAACAAGTTAAAAATGCGTAAAAAATGCCCAAACAAGTCTCTCAAAAACATCGGGGGGGAGAATGACAAAACAAAGACAGAAAAAATGTTGAAAAAAAAAAACGTGACAAAAGTTGTAAGATGTGAGAAATAAAAGACGAGAGATGTCGGAAAAAGCCTCAAAATCAAAAAGAACTGACAAACGGCGACAGAAGACCTCGATGGAAGCAGCAAAAACACAGAGAAAGTGACATTAAAGTGAGATGTGAGAAATAAAAGTGGAGGATGAACCTGAAGAGTCTGGTGTGGCCTCTGGCCGGCGTCTCGGCCGTCTCCGGGGACGATGGAGCGCTGCAACAACTGAAACACAAAGCGCCCTATTTTAACCATCTGAGCGCACGGCGTGAAGCGCCTGGCGCAGCTGCGTTTAGGGCGTGTACGAAATCCACTTTTGTTAGCGTGACGGCGGAAAAAAGGGTCCTGAGTCCAGCGCATGGTTTAAAAGAGTTGTACTTAGTGTCTTCATTAATGTGTGTAAACGGCATAGTGTGAGCGCGCTGGCCCTGACTTAGGGCTTGGACTTGGCCTTTATTTGGGACTTGTTGGCCTTGACTTGGTCTTTATTTGGGACTTGTTGGCCTTGACTTGGTCTTTATTTGGGACTTGTTGGTCTTGACTTATGGCTTAGACTTGGTCTTTATTTGGGACTTGTTGGCCTTGACTTAGGGCTTGGACTTGGTCTTTATTTGGGACTTGTTGGCCTTGACTTAGGGCTTGGACTTGGTCTTTATTTGGGACTTGTTGGCCTTGACTTAGGACTTGGTCTTTATTTGGGACTCGTTGGTCTTGACTTAGGGCTTAGACTTGGTCTTTATTTGGGACTTGTTGGCCTTGACTTAGGGCTTGGACTTGATCTTTATTTGGGACTTGTTGGCCTTGACTTAGGGCTTGGACTTGGTCTTTATTTGGGACTTCTTGGCCTTGACTTGGTCTTTATTTGGGACTTGTTGGTCTTGACTTAGGGCTTAGACTTGGTCTTTATTTGGGACTTCTTGGCCTTGACTTAGGGCTTGGACTTGGTCTTTATTTGGGACTTGTTGGCCTTGACTTAGGGCTTGGACTTGGTCTTTATTTGGGACTTGTTGGTCTTGACTTAGGGCTTAGACTTGGTCTTTATTTGGGACTTCTTGGCCTTGACTTAGGGCTTGGACTTGGTCTTTATTTGGGACTTGTTGGCCTTGACTTAGGGCTTGGACTTGGTCTTTATTTGGGACTTGTTGGCCTTGACTTAGGACTTGGTCTTTATTTGGGACTTGTTGGCCTTGACTTAGGACTTGGTCTTTATTTGGGACTTGTTGGCCTTGACTTGGTCTTTATTTGGGACTTGTTGGTCTTGACTTAGGGCTTAGACTTGGTCTTTATTTGGGACTTGTTGGCCTTGACTTGGTCTTTATTTGGGACTTGTTGGCCTTGACTTGGTCTTTATTTGGGACTTGTTGGCCTTGACTTAGGGCTTGGACTTGGTCTTTATTTGGGACTTGTTGGTCTTGACTTAGGGCTTAGACTTGGTCTTTATTTGGGACTTGTTGGCCTTGACTTAGGGCTTGGACTTGGTCTTTATTTGGGACTTGTTGGCCTTGACTTAGGGCTTGGACTTGGTCTTTATTTGGGACTTGTTGGCCTTGACTTAGGACTTGGTCTTTATTTGGGACTTGTTGGTCTTGACTTAGGGCTTAGACTTGGTCTTTATTTGGGACTTGTTGGCCTTGACTTAGGGCTTGTACTTGGTCTTTATTTGGGACTTGTTGGTCTTGACTTAGGGCTTGGACTTGGTCTTTATTTGGGACTTGTTGGCCTTGACTTAGGGCTTGGACTTGGTCTTTATTTGGGACTTGTTGGTCTTGACTTTGGGCTTAGACTTGGTCTTTATTTGGGACTTCTTGGCCTTAACTTGGTCTTTATTTGGGACTTGTTGGCCTTGACTTAGGACTTGGTCTTTATATGGGACTTGTTGGCCTTGACTTGGTCTTTATTTGGGACTTGTTGGCCTTGACTTAGGGCTTAGACTTGGTCTTTATTTGGGACTTGTTGGTCTTGACTTAGGGCTTGGACTTGGTCTTTATTTGGGACTTGTTGGCCTTGACTTAGGACTTGGACTTGGTCTTTATTTGGGACTTGTTGGCCTTGACTTGGTCTTTATTTGGGACTTGTTGGCCTTGACTTAGGGCTTGGACTTGGTCTTTATTTGGGACTTGTTGGTCTTGACTTTGGGCTTAGACTTGGTCTTTATTTGGGACTTCTTGGCCTTAACTTGGTCTTTATTTGGGACTTGTTGGCCTTGACTTAGGACTTGGTCTTTATTTGGGACTTGTTGGCCTTGACTTGGTCTTTATTTGGGACTTGTTGGCCTTGACTTAGGGCTTAGACTTGGTCTTTATTTGGGACTTGTTG
>NC_050177.1:26941227-26951227 GCF_008315115.2 Sander lucioperca | reverse complement strand
CTGCATTTGCAAATTCTAACATATAAGCATTAATGAGACAATGCACAGGCGGTTTAGTGAAATTCTGAGTCGTCTTTAACCGAGACGGAGACGGTGAGTAATCAGCATCAGACTGAGACAGAGAGGAAGTGGAACAGCATGTGGTTTAGTAGAGACCACGGTGCCTCCGCTAAATAGTCTCTGGAAGGAACTTGTTTTGGTGGAACATGTGTACGCTCAAAAGTAGTTTTAGTTGGGACTTTTTTTTACATAAAATATTCTGACTTTTTTAAAATAAAATATTCTGACTTTTTTACATTAAATATTCTGACTTTTTTACATTAAATATTCTGACTTATTTTGACATGAAATATTCTGACTTTTTTAGATTAAATATTCTGACTTTTTTTTCATAAATTACTTGACTTTTTTACATTAAATATTCAGACTTTTTACATTAAATATTCTGACTTTTTTAGATTAAATATTCTGACTTTTCTTCCATAAATTAAGTGACTTTTTTACATTAAATATTCTGACTTTTTTACATTAAATATTCTGACTTATTTTGACATAAAATATTCTGACTTTTTTAGATTAAATATTCTGACTTTTTTTTCATAAATTACTTGACTTTTTTACATTAAATATTCTGACTTTTTTAGATTAAATATTCTGACTTTTTACATTAAATATTCTGACTTTTTTAGATTAAATATTCTGACTTTTCTTCCATAAATTAAGTGACTTTTTTACATGAAATATTCTGACTTTTTTAAATTAAAATATTCTGACTTTTTTAAAATAAAATATTCTGACTTTTTTTTCATAAATTATTTGACTTTTTTACATAAAATATTCTGACTTTTTACATGAAATATTCTGACTTTTTACATGAAATATTCTGACTTTTTACATGAAATATTCTGACTTTTTTACATTAAATATTCTGACTTTTTTTACAGGAGTCCTGACTGTAATAATGTTTTTTGGATTTGAGTGTTTTAAAAGGTTTGACACCAGGTAGGATTTCTCTGAACCAAACTCCTTTAAAAAAAACCCTCTTTTAAGCATTGTGGTTAGCAAACTGTTAAATTACAAACCGAATTTCAAATGTTGCTTGTTTCCACTATGTTGAATTAAATCTTTCTTTACAGGATTTGCTGTTGACTGTTTTGGGTGTTTTGCGAGGTATGAAACAGAAAGCATTTCTCTAAAGTCATTCTACGTATTGTGGCTACCCAACTGTTAAATTGACAGATTTCTAAATTGAGTTTGGTTCAACTTTCCAGATGTTGTGTCCCCAGTAACCTGACTTCCCCTGTCATATATATCTAAACCAGCCCTTCTGTAATGGTTTTATAAACAGATGAAAGTAGAACTTTTCCCAACCAAACTCCATTTAAAAAAACTGTCTTTTAAGCAGTGTGGTTCGCAAACGCTTACACTACAAACTGGTTTTTGAATTGGTTCAACTTTAGATAAAATCCTTCTTTGCAGGAGTCGTTGTTGTCTACAATACTTTTTGGCGTTTTGCCAAGTATGAAACAGGAAGTAATTATCTTAATACTTTTTTAAGTACTGTGGTTAGCAAACTGTTAAATTGACAGATTTTTCAATGGAGTTTGGTCTGCAACCTGACTTCACATCCCCTGTCATGTCCCAAAACCAGCCCTTCTGTAATGGTTTTAAACAGATTATAAAAGTGTACTTGTGTGTCGTACAGAAGCGGATCAGATCCTGGAACTTGGCGTGCTGGCTCAGGTCTCGGTGCTTCAGCTGACCGACGATGTGTCTCCTCCAGCGGGTCTCCGAGGCGGACCTGCCGCCGCCGCGACCCGGAGCCCCGACCCGGGCGCAGCGCTGCGACCCTCCCGCTGAATCTGTCATGACTGTGCGAGTGGCTAGAAGGGATACAGCAACGGCCGGAAGCTACGCAAGATCTCGGCAAATTTAATAATATTTTAATACTTTCACCCAGGAAACACAGGAGTGTTTCAACCCAAGCCACGATCTTGTTTTTCTAAACTTAGCTAACTAGTCGGTTTGGTGTCTAAACGTAAGGGTAACTCTCGCGGCCGTAGCTGTATCCCCTCAAGCTTCAACCGTGTTGCTGTCACAGCAGCCATGAAGTCCGCAGGGCGCGCTGCTTCTCGGTGCCGTTTCCCCGCTGACAGACGCTCACAGACCGGCCTGGTGTCACACGGAGCTCCGTGGTGAAGCTCCGGGTCTCCCAGCCGCCGCCATGTTTCTTTCCTCTTTCTCTAAAGCGTTTGTTTTGTTGTTTCTTTTTCTTTCCGTACAAAGTCGTCACTCTGATGACGTGGGGCGGGGCTGGGGGGGTGGGCGAGGGCTGGTGGCTCGTGCTGCCAGCTCCCGGGTCTCTCAGCCAATCACCGCCCGCTCTCTAATCTCTCCCCCCACCATTTAAAAAAAAATATTTTTATGTAATTTATCAGTTAAATTAATAATTTATATAAATATATATCTTTTTTTATGAATTATTTTTGCGACAAAAAAACTGGTCAAAGTTTTTTGGGACGGCAGCTTATAGAACCGTAAGTTGTGGGTCATTGACGCGATGCGCTCCGTCTCTACGTCGGTCGGTTGATGACAGAATTAAATCTCGGATGATACGGAGATTATGTTGAATTTAGCTTTCACGATGCGGAGCAGTTTATAAACTAACGTTCAGAGTCGCATTAATCTCACGTCCTGATGTACAGAACTGCTTTATCTTTAATAAGTCGGATGTTTCTATCACATGTTGTACGGAGGTAAAAAGGCAACAAAAGGTAACAAAAATGCGACAAAAGGCAACGTACAAATGCGACAAAAAGCAACGTAAAAAGGCGACAAAAGGCAACTTCAAAAGGCGACAAAAAGCAAGGTAAAAAGGCGACAAAAATGTGACAATAGGCAACGTAAAAATGCAACAAAAGTTAACGTAAAAAGGCAACAGAAGGCAACGTAAAAAGGCGACAAAAAAATGCAACGTAAAAATGCGACAAAAGGCAACGTACAAATGCGACAAAAAGCAACGTAAAAATGCAACAAAAGGCAACGTAAAAATGCAACAAAAGGCAACGTAAAAATGCAACAAAAAGCAAGGTAAAAAGGCGACAAAAATGCAACAATAGGCAACGTAAAAATGAACATAAAAAGGCGAAATGTAAATGTAAAAAATAAAGTTAAAATGCGACAAAAAGCAAAATAAAAAGGCGACAAAAGGCAATTCAAAAGCATGGATGGATGGATGGCAAAAGCATAAAAAAATCATCTTATTAAAATCGTTCACAGAAAGAACCGAGCAGGCCGAGTTATTACACGGCCAAAACATCCGTCAAAACTCGCCATTTTCAGCTCAGAGACGGAGCACATTTCTC
Organism: Sander lucioperca; assembly: GCF_008315115.2. Lineage (NCBI taxonomy): Eukaryota > Metazoa > Chordata > Actinopteri > Perciformes > Percidae > Sander > Sander lucioperca. The sequence goes on along the minus strand of NC_050177.1, from coordinate 26,947,862 downwards.
AAAGTTTTCTTCATCATCATCATCATCATCTCGCTGAAAATAAAAATCAAACTCTATGAAAGACATTTATTAAAGGACTTAATAAAACAGTTTATGTACAAACTGAGCGATAGTGATTTAAAAACACAAATAAACCAACAAACGTAAGGTGCATTCAAAGTAACACTGATAAAATAAAGTGACTTTTGTCTGTGTTGAGCCTCCGTACACTTTCAGATCCGGTTCAGTTTGTTCTGAGTCATCTGAACCAGCAGCTCCGAGTATTTCTCCAGCAGAGACAGCGTCCCAGCGTCCTGCGGCGTCCCGTGGCCCTGTACCTGCCCGGCGTCCTGCCTGTCTCCGCCCCGCAGGGCTGCCTCCAGCTCACAGAGAACGCCATCAAACGCCCCACGCAGGACGGACGCCCTCTGGAGACGCTGTCCAGAACCACCGGCCTCCGCACACAGCTGCAGGACAGACACATGTTTATATACAGAGAGACAGACAGGCAGAGAGACAGAGAGAGAGAGAGACAGACAGATAGAGAGACGGACAGACAGACAGACAGACAGACAGAGAGAGAGAGAGACAGGCAGACAGACAGAGAGAGAGACGGAGAGAGAGACAGACAGACAGAGAGGGAGAGAGAGAGAGAGACAGACAGATAGAGAGACGGACAGACAGACAGAGAGAGAGAGAGAGAGAGACAGGCAGACAGACAGAGAGAGAGACGGAGAGAGAGACAGACAGACAGAGAGGGAGACAGAGACAGAGAGAGAGAGAGACAGACAGAGAGGGAGACAGTCAGTCAGACAGAGACAGAGAGACAGTCAGTCAGACCTGTTGGTAGAGTTGGACAGCGTGTCTGGCCGTCTCTCTCAGCTCCGTGGCGACCTGCTGACATCGCTGCAGACTGAGCCACTCGTCATCATCACCTGAACCTGAAACTACAAACATCCCATAATTCACCAACATCCCATAATTCCCCTCTTCTCAAGAGCCTGCATGTGCTACCTGTGTTACCTGCGTTACCTGCGTTACCTGTGCTACCTGTGCTACCTGTGCTACCTGTGTTACCTGTGTTACCTGTGTTACCTGTGTTACCTGTGTTACCTGTGCTACCTGTGTTACCTGCGTTACCTGCGTTACCTGTGCTACCTGTGTTACCTGTGTTACCTGCGTTACCTGCGTTACCTGTGCTACCTGTGTTACCTGTGCTACCTGTGTTACCTGCGTTACCTGCGTTACCTGCGTTACCTGTGCTACCTGTGCTACCTGTGCTACCTGTGTTACCTGTGTTACCTGTGCTACCTGTGTTACCTGTGTTACCTGTGTTACCTGCGTTACCTGCGTTACCTGCGTTACCTGTGCTACCTGTGCTACCTGTGCTACCTGTGTTACCTGTGTTACCTGTGCTACCTGTGTTACCTGCGTTACCTGCGTTACCTGTGCTACCTGTGCTACCTGTGCTACCTGTGTTACCTGTGCTACCTGTGCTACCTGTGTTACCTGTGTTACCTGCGTTACCTGCGTTACCTGTGCTACCTGTGTTACCTGTGCTACCTGTGTTACCTGTGTTACCTGTGTTACCTGTGTTATCTGTGTTACCTGTGTGAGGGTCCGACAGCGGAGAGGAGGAAGACGTGGGCGGGTCGACTCCCAAAAACGTGTCTGATTCTAGAAACAGAGACAGAAAGTCACCGTACAGTCCAGATAGTTCAGGACCAGAGTAGTACTCCTAATAGTTCAGGACCAGAGTAGTACTCCTAATAGTTCAGGACCAGAGTAGTACTCCTAACAGTTCAGGACCAGAGCAGTACTCCTAATAGTTCAGGACCAGAGGAGTACTCCTAATAGTTCAGGACCAGAGGAGTACTCCTAATAGTTCAGGACCAGAGGAGTACTTTTTTGACCACCAGTCCCTGTGGCAGGTGGATTTTTAAATCCACCTGCCACAGGGACTTTTTACCAGCCACTTTTTTTTTGCGTTATAAAGGTGAAAACAGGACTTGCTGTGTCTCTATGATCCTGTCCTATTGATGGTAGCCTACTGGTGGACATTGCTCCGTCATCACAAGCTGTAGTAGAGGCCCACCTTGATAATCCTGCATAGGGGCCCTGTTGTTGGCTCGTTACACCACTGCATATAAGAGATGAGATGACTGACAAAATCAGGAGTAGCCTACGCCACCACCACAACAACACACTGGTGAATGGACACCATAACACATGAATGTTTTTTGTATAGTTCTTAAAAATAAAAAAATAAATAAAAAGGAAACTTGTTTTGGGGAGAATAATAATTATTACTATTAATTAATTACTCTAGGCTGAGATTTTCTAGGAACTTTACCAAAAAGGCTCAGGATGCTGCAGACGTTGGTAAAATATGAAAAAGGCTGGTGGATTTAAGACACAAAATAATTTATTGGATGAATCAAATATGAACATATCTGTCATTGTCAGTGGCTTGTTAATCTTTACATTGTTTAGTTAATTTCCTATCCTGGCCTTGGACACACATTCATACGGTTTAATAAAGTAGGCTACTTATTGGACTTATCATTACACTTACAATAACGTAGCTGTCCTCAATTTAGGTCATCCTGTACGTCTCATCTTTTTTCCTGCATCCACCGTGTGCGTTTGTGTGTGTGTTTGTGTGTCTGTGTGTGTGATTGTGTGTGCGCGTCAGTCGCGGGGGAAACGGAGCAGCCCCCCCGCTGCAGAGAGCCGACAATTTGAAACAGCAGCGCTGACTTTAGAGTGAAAAATCGTTCCAGCGTACATTGATGTTAAAATGTCTACAGGTTGGCAGGACGGTCTGAAATGTTTTGACGGTCTTTCGCTGTACGTTTTGTTTGTAATGTGAGATGTTCAAATCACACACACGTCTCGTCTTCATATCAGAAACTAGGAAATTAATTTGACCCGTTCTCACTCCTGATTGGTCAGTGGCTGCACGTGGGATGCTGGGATTGTGTGAGTAATTAAAATGTGATAGAGGGCCCCGGCTGTCAATCAGTGTCTTCCAGTGATGCAGGCCCCTGATTGGACCAGGCCCGTAAGCAACCGCGTACCCTGCTTACCGATAGTTACGAGTCTGAATCACTCAATTCTCATTGGCTACCCGCCAATGTGGCAGGTAGATTGACAGTTTCACCCGCCAATCACAAAAGTTACCCGCATTTGGCGGGTGGGCGGGTGCCAATTTCATGCCCTGATTATTATTATACTATGTACATTTCATGTTTCTTTGCTGTTCCCGTTATGTCCTTTGACCATTTAAAAAAAAACAGTCGGAGATGATCGATATGTTTGTCTTTGACAAAAGGCAACGTAAAAATGCTACAAAAGTTAATGTAAAAATGCGACAAAAGTTAACGTAAAAAGGCGCTAAAAATGCAACATAAAAATGCGACAAAAATTAACGTAAAAATGCAACAAAAGTTAACGTAAAAATGCGACAAAAGTTTACGTAAAAATGCGATAAAAGGCAACATAAAAAGGCGACAAGTTAACGTAAAAATGCAACAAAAGTTAACGTAGAAATGCGATAAAAAGCAACGTAAAAATGCGACAACGTAAAAATGCAACAAAAGTTAACGTAAAAATGCGACAAAAGTTAATGTAAAAATGCGACAAAAGTTAACGTAAAAAGGCGCTAAAAATGCAACATAAAAATGCGACAAAAATTAACGTAAAAATGCAACAAAAGTTAACGTAGAAATGCGATAAAAAGCAACGTAAAAATGCGACAAGTTAACGTAAAAATGCAACAAAAGTTAACGTAAAAATGCGACAAAAGTTTACGTAAAAATGCGATAAAAGGCAACATAAAAAGGCGACAAGTTAACGTAAAAATGCAACAAAAGTTAACGTAGAAATGCGATAAAAAGCAACGTAAAAATGCGACAACGTAAAAATGCAACAAAAGTTAACGTAAAAATGCAACACAAAGCAACGTAAAAACATGGATGCCTGGGTGGCAAAAGCATGATTGACATGATTGATATGTTTATCTTTGCTAATCTACCGTTGCAATTTGGAACGCCATTTTGTTGCATACATGTGCGTTGTTAACAGTGAGATGGCGTAACGTGAATTTATGGATGTTTATTCAGCTACGAGGTTACTCTAACGGGCTAATGTTTTGAGGCTTAGAGCCGTCATAAAGAATGTCTGCAACGTCTTTTGCCGTCCTACTCGTGGCTATATGATTTGATGAGTTCAGTAACTTTCTAGATTAGACATGTTTAAACCTGTAAAGGTGCTGACACACCGACCAGCCTCGAGTCACCGACCTCGCCAGACTGTCAGACGGCCGATTATCGGCTCGGTGAGTCTCCTCTATTAAATGTAGCACTTTGCACTATTCACGTGTATTTTTACGGACTGTGTCTGAAGTCATATTTGAGGTGGTATGTTACACAGTGCATTACGCTCATGTTTAGGGTTGGTTATGGTTTGGTTTTTTTCCGATACCGGTGCCTAAACCGATACTTTTTAAGAAAGTAAAAAAAAAAAAGAAGAAAAAAAGAAAGGTACTAAACAACAGTCGGCGACATTTAAGAACAACTTGTTTGTTACTACGGCCATATGGTCAAAATTAAATGATTTAATAGTAATGTAATAACTATAACTTATAATAAACAATAACTTATTTCACCAGTAAATTGCTGTTGAATGACAAAAACAACCACCAGATGGGAAAAGGGTATTTTACAATAACTTTGAATGCACCGCGAGGCTGTAGGTTACCACTTTCAGTAAACGCACCGTCTGTGTTTTTCCGACGTCGTCATCTGCTGCTGCAGAGCAGACTGTTGAAATACAGTCAGACTTTACACTGTTTAACGTTAGCTGTCAGCATTTAACCTGTTTAATCCAGCTGATAGCTAAAGCTAGGCTAACGTTACCTGCTGGTGAGTGGAGTGGAAAGTCAGGCACCAAAATAAGGCACCCAAATTTTCGTTCTTATTCGGTCTCGTTACTACCGTTTAGGTCGGAACCGGTGCCCTGTTGGCACCACGTTTCAGTACCCAACCCTACCCAACCCTTTTAAACTGAGTGATGTAGAATTGAATTTGAGTTACGGTGATTTTGAATGTGTCAGTGATAAAGCCATGTACAGCTACTAATTAGATATTTTGCATTGCTGTATGCAGATGTTCATATTCTGCCACTGTTGAGAGAGAGAGAGAGAGAGAGAGAGAGAGAGAGAGAGAGAGAGAGAGAGAGAGAGAGAGAGAGAGAGAGAGAGAGAGAGAGATCCTACGGCGAGCCAGTGATCCAGTGATTGTAACCAGTGGCCATCAACCCGCCCAGCTGGTGGACTGCACGCTTCTGGAGACATCATTCAGATGAGAGTTATGAGATCTCCAACGTTGTCACTAGAGATGCACCGATTATAACTTTCTAGGCCGATTGCGATTTCATTTTTTTCTAACCACTTTACAGCACACACATATTTATTTTCTATCTTTTCTTTAATAGAACATGTGTTGAACAGATAATGGATCACTATAAAATAGAACTATATAAATTACTCCTGGTGTGGGACATTCACACACATCTAAAGAGCAATGTTAGAACCATTTCCTTCTTTTCACATCAATATCAACTAAAGAAATGTGATTTAGGTTTTTGGTGTCGTCCCTCCACGCCCTACTTTCTCCTTGCTGGTGTTGCATATTGTAAACTTGTTATTTTCTGCACACACGCTGAAGAATTCCCAAACAGCTGACATGTTGCAGGTTAATTCACCAGGTTCCTACATGTGGAGAATAGCGCCGACACACGCTTCACACCGCGAGCCGGTACACACCACACACGGTGGAGAAGTTGAGAGAAAGGAGAAAGAGAGCGTGCTGTGGCGACCGTGCTGTGGCGTCCGTGCTGTGGCGACCGTGCTGTGGCGACCGTGCTGTGGCGTCCGTGTGTGCGTGCGTCCTTGAGAACTGTAACTGGTATAACTTATGTTGTCAGTTAATTGGAGCGTTGACCAGCATGACATCACCATATGTCAGACTGACCTGCCGGTCGCCGGTCGCGAAAACCGGCCAATTCCGGTCACCGGCCGGTCTGTCGGTGCAGCTCTAAGACCTGGAGCTGAACTGAACATTGAACTGATTGACTGGACTGACTTTTTCTTTTAAACTGACTGACTGTTTTGGGGGATTTCTCATTGTTGTATTTTTCTACGTGTGGTTCACAATCCTTGTGGAATGTTAAAATAAATGTTTTGATGCTTTTGCTACTCCAACAGTAGTCGTAGCCAGAACCTAATTCTGATTAAGATGTCATTAATGCAGCTTACTGTGATATTCTCACTGATGCTCTAACTTACGTTACTATCATGTTTCATAAAAGAGTTCAATTAAACAACTTTCTTCCCCAAAATATATCAAGGTAAAATCACACACACACATAGAGACACACAGACACACACACACACACACACACAGACACACACACACACACACACACACACACACACAGACAGACACACACACACACACACACACACACAGACACACACACACACACACACACACAGACACACACACACACACACACACACACACACACACACAGACAGACACACACACACACACACACACACACACACACACAGACAGACACACACACACACA
>NC_050177.1:26926227-26933727 GCF_008315115.2 Sander lucioperca | reverse complement strand
TAGCTGATTGTAGCGGTCTGCCGTTAGCCTCCACAGGCAAGCTAACGTTAGTTTAGCTAACAGCTACTTCGGCTAACCGCTAGCTGATTGTAGCGGTCTGCCGTTAGCCTTCACAGGCAAGATAACGTTAGTTTAGCTAACAGCTAATTCGGCTAACCGCTAGCTGAGAAGGCATGTAATAACTTTAAAAGACCCTCAAAATAAAATGTGAAAATAAACGTTAACATATATAACAGCTGTTACGTCAGTTCTACTTTACTTGTGCTCATTTAAAATCCAATCACTCAATACTTGTCTTTATTGTTATTACTGTGAAGTCTTAATTTAGCTGTAGCTGCTTTTCCCATTACGTTTGACTTAACGTTATTTTAGACTGAATCTAGCTGTCAGCTAGCGGTTAGCCGAATTAGCTGTCAGCTAAACTAACGTTAGCTTCCCGGTGGAGGCTAGCCATAGATCGTGCAGGTCGTATCCTCGGTAAAACAGTTATTTTTTTATCTTATCTTGCGCATGCGCAGAACGGATCGTGTACCGACAGTTTGAATGCACATAATTGTTGTTCTAAAATCTCCTTCGGGATGAATAACTTTCTGCTGAGAAGCTAAGCGATGATTCAAGATGGCTGACACTCGTTTTTACCTCGGCAATCTCCGGAAAAAGCCCGGAGTCCAACCCCCTATGGGCTATATGCGGAAGTACTGGCTGTAGTCCTTTGCCTCTGGAAAAATGTATACCGATGACGTAAAATGGCGATTTTTGCGTCATCGGTATAAATTTTTCCAGACCCACAATCCAAAGATCTCCCCTCTCAGGGGGACACGAGGGAGGGAAGGTCATTCACAAATACTACCGGGCTTCTGCTGAGACAAAGCTCGATGCTAAATCAGTGACGTATCCCTTTAAGGTCAGTCACACACCAGAGACTGCTGACTCACCTCCACTGCTGCTGCTGCTGCCCTTCGGCGTGGACTCAGAGGAGGACGCCTCGCCGCCAGAGCTCACCTGGAAACACACATGTAGTCACCACCTGGTCAGGTGTTAGGACAGGCAGCCAATCAGGTCAATGGAGACACGTTCAGGTCTCACACACACACACACACACACACACAGAGACACACACAGAGACACACACAGAGACACACACAGAGACACACACACACACACACACACTCTCTCAGGAGATAGTACCGATAGGTTGCTGACGCTGCTCTCCTCTGAGATCCTGGTCGGTATGGAGACGGGAGGCGGAGCTCGGCTCGGCCACGCCCTGAACACAGCAGGAACAGACGGTTACTACCCCCCCCACAGAGTCACACCTGTCCCCAGCTGCCCCAGGGGATTGTGGGACTGTGAGTCCAGAGTCACACCTGTCCCCAGCTGCCCCAGGGGATTGTGGGACTGTGAGTCCAGAGTCACACCTGTCCCCAGCAGCCCCAGGGGATTGTGGGACTGTGAGTCCAGAGTCACACCTGTCCCCAGCTGCCCCAGGGGATTGTGGGACTGTGAGTCCAGAGGATTTCCTTCCATTATCAGCTGAATGAAGGTAAAATCAACGTGAGCATCAAACATCCTAACAGGAGATCTGCTCTACAGCATCAACACAGGACCGCCTTCCACTGAAGGGTTTAGGAGGGGGGGGTGTGTGTGTGTGTGTGTGTGTGTGTGTGTGTGTGTGTGTGTGTGTGTGTGTGTGTATCACAGGTGCAATATTAGAAAATCTATAATTATTATTCTTTTAAATGACATTAATATCAAAACCTCGAGACTTTCAAACATCAACATGTCATTTACTAATATGTCTAAATGACATAAACATATTTTTGTATTACTGTGTTGTGTTACACACGTATTCTATGTTGCCTGGAAACAATTCCAACACGCTGGCGTGTGGCGTGAAAAATAGACGTCGGTCCTATTTCTAGTATGTACGCCTTTTTGCTGCGGCTCGAGCCGCACCTGAGACGTGCGCGTCACGCAGGCAGTGTGCACGCTCTCACCTGTTACCATGGGAGCCCAAATAAAAACGGACACGCCACGCAGCCGGTGTGCCGGAGGCCTAAGTCTTCCAGGAAGCGACTGACCTGATTCTGTCCTGGAAGCGGGACAGGAAGCGCGTGGAGATGCTGAGTCGAGGGTTCAGGTAGTGTTTCTCCTCCTCCGGAGGCTGCAGCGTCCTCAGGTCGGTGTCGAACTTCTCTGAGAGGAAAAACAAAATGGTCAAAGGGTCAGAAAGACGGCGGCATCCACGTGAGGAGACTCCTGATGTCAGAGAGAGAGTTCAGTACCGTCGGTCAGGCTGGACGCCAGAGTCTCAAAGTGGTTCTTCAGAGAGTTGGTGTCATCGTCCTCCTCCAGACCCAGACTGCCCACAGAGCTGCCCTGACTCAGAGAGTCCGTGTCTGCTGGGAGAGAAACGCTGAACAATTAGAGAGAAACGCTGAACAATTAGAGAGAAACGCTGAACAATTAGAGAGAAACGCTGAATATTTAGAGAGAAACGCTGAACAATTAGAGAGAAACGCTGAACAATTAGAGAGAAACGCTGAACAATTAGAGAGAAACGCTGAACAATTAGAGAGAAACGCTGAATATTTAGAGAGAAACGCTGAACAATTAGAGAGAAACGCTGAACAATTAGAGAGAAACGCTGAACAATTAGAGAGAAACGCTGAACAATTAGAGAGAAACGCTGAACAATTAGAGAGAAACGCTGAACAATTAGAGAGAAACGCTGAACAATTAGAGAGAGAAACGCTGAACAATTAGAGAGAGAAACGCTGAACAATTAGAGAGAGAAACGCTGAACATTTAGAGAGAAACGCTGAACAATTAGAGAGAAACGCTGAACATTTAGAGAGAAACGCTGAACAATTAGAGAGAAACGCTGAACAATTAGAGAGAAACGCTGAACAATTAGAGAGAAACGCTGAACAATTAGAGAGAAACGCTGAACAATTAGAGAGAAACGCTGAACAATTAGAGAGAGAAACGCTGAACAATTAGAGAGAAACGCTGAATATTTAGAGAGAAACGCTGAATATTTAGAGAGAAACGCTGAACAATTAGAGAGAAACGCTGAATATTTAGAGAGAAACGCTGAACATTTAGAGAGAAACGCTGAACAATTAGAGAGAAACGCTGAATATTTAGAGAGAAACGCTGAACATTTAGAGAGAAACGCTGAACAATTAGAGAGAAACGCTGAATATTTAGAGAGAAACGTCTGAATATTTAGAGAGAAACGCTGAATAATTAGAGAGAAACGCTGAATAATTAGAGAGAAACGCTGAATAATTAGAGAGAAACGTCTGAATATTTAGAGAGAAACGCTGAATAATTAGAGAGAAACGCTGAACAATTAGAGAGAAACGCTGAATAATTAGAGAGAAACGCTGAATATTTAGAGAGAAACGTCTGAATATTTAGAGAGAAACGTCTGAATATTTAGAGAGAAACGCTGAATATTTAGAGAGAAACGCTGAATAATTAGAGAGAAACGCTGAACAATTAGAGAGAAACGCTGAATAATTAGAGAGAAACGCTGAATATTTAGAGAGAAACGTCTGAATATTTAGAGAGAAACGCTGAATATTTAGAGAGAAACGTCTGAATATTTAGAGAGAAACGCTGAATAATTAGAGAGAAACGTCTGAATATTTAGAGAGAAACGCTGAATAATTAGAGAGAAACGCTGAATAATTAGAGAGAAACGTCTGAATATTTAGAGAGAAATGCTGAATAATTAGAGAGAAACGCTGAATAATTAGAGAGAAACGCTGAACAATTAGAGAGAAACGCTGAATAATTAGAGAGAAACGCTGAACAATTAGAGAGAAACGTCTGAATATTTAGAGAGAAACGTCTGAATATTTAGAGAGAAACGTCTGAATATTTAGAGAGAAACGCTGAATATTTAGAGAGAAACGTCTGAATATTTAGAGAGAAACGCTGAATAATTAGAGAGAAACGCTGAACAATTAGAGAGAAACGCTGAATAATTAGAGAGAAACGCTGAATATTTAGAGAGAAACGTCTGAATATTTAGAGAGAAACGCTGAATATTTAGAGAGAAACGTCTGAATATTTAGAGAGAAACGTCTGAATATTTAGAGAGAAACGTCTGAATATTTAGAGAGAAACGTCTGAATATTTAGAGAGAAACGCTGAATATTTAGAGAGAAATGCTGAACAATTAGAGAGAAACGCTGAATATTTAGAGAGAAACGTCTGAATATTTAGAGAGAAACGCTGAACATTTAGAGAGAAACGCTGAATATTTAGAGAGAAATGCTGAATATTTAGAGAGAAATGCTGAATATTTAGAGAGAAACGTCTGAATATTTAGAGAGAAACGCTGAATATTTAGAGAGAAACGTCTGAATAATTAGAGAGAAACGCTGAATATTTAGAGAGAAACGTCTGAATATTTAGAGAGAAACGCTGAATATTTAGAGAGAAACGCTGAATATTTAGAGAGAAACGCTGAATATTTAGAGAGAAACGTCTGAATATTTAGAGAGAAACGCTGAATATTTAGAGAGAAACGTCTGAATATTTAGAGAGAAACGCTGAATATTTAGAGAGAAACGCTGAATATTTAGAGAGAAACGCTGAATATTTAGAGAGAAACGCTGAATATTTAGAGAGAAACGCTGAATATTTAGAGAGAAACGTCTGAATATTTAGAGAGAAACGCTGAATATTTAGAGAGAAACGTCTGAATATTTAGAGAGAAACGTCTGAATATTAGAGAGAAACGCTGAATATTTAGAGAATGATTTTAGAGAAACGCTGAATATTTAGAGAGAAACGCTGAATATTTAGAGAGAAACGTCTGATATTTAGAGAGAAACGCTGAATATTTAGAGAGAAACGTCTGAATATTTAGAGAGAAACGCTGAATATTTAGAGAGAAACGCTGAATATTTAGAGAGCAACGCTGAATATTTAGAGAGAAACGCTGAATATTTAGAGAGAAACGCTGAATATTTAGAGAGAAACGCTGATATTTAGAGAGAAACGCTGAATATTTAGAGAGAAACGTCTGAATATTTAGAGAGAAACGCTGATATTTAGAGAGAACGCTGAATATTTAGAGAGAAACGTCTGAATATTAGAGAGAAACGCTGAATATTTAGAGAGAAACGTCTGAATATTTAGAGAGAAATGCTGAATATTTAGAGAGAAACGTCTGAATATTTAGAGAGAAACGCTGAATATTTAGAGAGAAACGTCTGAATATTTAGAGAGAAACGCTGAATATTTAGAGAGAACGTCTGAATATTTAGAGAGAAACGCTGAATATTAGAGAGAAACGTCTGAATATTTAGAGAGAAACGCTGAATATTAGAGAGAAACGTCTGAATATTTAGAGAGAAACGCTGAATATTTAGAGAAACGTCTGAATTTAGAGAGAAACGTCTGAATATTTAGAGAGAAACGCTGAATATTTAGAGAGAAACGCTGAATATTTAGAGAGAGAGAAACGCTGAACATTTAGAGAGAAACGCTGAATATTTAGAGAGAAACGCTGAATATTTAGAGAGAAACGCTGAATATTTAGAGAGAAACGCTGAATATTTAGAGAGAAACGCTGAATATTTAGAGAGAAACGTCTGAATATTTAGAGAGAAACGCTGAATATTTAGAGAGAAACGTCTGAATATTTAGAGAGAAACGCTGAATATTTAGAGAGAAACGTCTGAATATTTAGAGAGAAACGCTGATATTTAGAGAGAAACGTCTGAATATTTAGAGAGAAACGTCTGAATATTTAGAGAGAAACGCTGAATATTTAGAGAGAAACGTCTGAATATTTAGAGAGAAACGTCTGAATATTTAGAGAGAAACGCTGAATATTTAGAGAGAAACGTCTGAATATTTAGAGAGAAACGCTGAATATTTAGAGAGAAACGTCTGAATATTTAGAAACGCTGAATATTTAGAGAGAAACGCTGAATATTTAGAGAGAAACGCTGAATATTTAGAGAGAAATGCTGAATATTTAGAGAGAAACGTCTGAATATTTAGAGAGAAACGCTGAATATTTAGAGAGAAACGCTGAATAATTAGAGAGAAACGTCTGAATATTTAGAGAGAAACGCTGAATATTTAGAGAGAAACGCTGAACAATTAGAGAGAAACGCTGAATATTTAGAGAGAAACGTCTGAATATTTAGAGAGAAACGCTGAATATTTAGAGAGAAACGCTGAATATTTAGAGAGAAACGCTGAATATTTAGAGAGAAACGCTGAACAATTAGAGAGAAACGCTGAATAATTAGAGAGAAACGTCTGAATATTTAGAGAGAAACGTCTGAATATTTAGAGAGAAACGTCTGAATATTTAGAGAGAAACGCTGAATAATTGGAGGAAGGTTAGAAAGTGGATGTGTGTGTGTGTGTGTCTCTGTGTGTGTGTGTGTGTGTGTGTCTCTGTGTGTGTGTGTGTGTGTCTCTGTGTGTGTGTGTGTGTGTGTGTGTGTGTGTGTGTGTCTCTGTGTGTGTGTGTGTGTGTGTGTGTGTGTGTGTGTGTGTGTGTGTGTGTGTGTGTGTGTGTGTGTGTGTCTGACCAGCGTCGTGCGGCTGCTCCAGACTCCCCGCTGAGCCCTCGTAGCACGCTGAGTCAGGACTCAGCTGAGAGCTCCACGCTGGCTCCGCCCTCTGACCTCTGACCTCCAGCTGAGGGTCAGCCACGCCCTCCACATCAAAGTCCCTGAACACACACACACACACACACACACACACACACACACAGAGACAGACACACACACACACACACACACACACACACACACACACACACACACACACAGAGACAGACACACACACACACACACACACACACACACACACACACACAGAGCATTAGAGAGACACAAAGAGAGAGACACACACACACACACACACACACACACACACAATGTTCCAGCCTCCTGATTGGCTCTTATCAGTCATGAATATTTTGTGGAAAAAAAAAAGTGTAAAAATGTGAGAAAAAAAATAAATATATAATTTGAGAGGGAAAAAGTCATAAAATATAAAAAGTCTAAATATTTGGAGAACGAGTCTTCATGTCCTCAGACACCACCCGGTAGGGGTGTGATGTAACCTGAGACTGAGCTCACCTGTCAGCAGAGGGGTAGAGCAGGAAGCTGCGGTTTCCCGCTGGATTCTGCAGCACCTGAACACCACACACAGTCAGAGACAGACAGGGATCAGAGTGTTGCATTGTGGGAAACTCCCTGAGGAGTAATGAGAGGACTGAGCCTGTGTACACGGGGCGCACGCTCTACCAGCTGAGCTACCCTGGCGCACGCTCTACCAGCTGAGAGCTCTTCTCTCCCTCCCTCCTCTTCTCTCTTCTCTCCCTCCCTCCTCTTCTCTCTTCTCTCCCTCCCTCCTCTTCTCTCTTCTCTCCCTCCCTCCCTCCTCTTCTCTCTTCTCTCCCTCCCTCCCTCCTCTTCTCTCTTCTCTCCCTCCCTCCCTCCTCTTCTCTCT
>NC_050177.1:26916227-26921227 GCF_008315115.2 Sander lucioperca | reverse complement strand
GGGAACAATTTGGTTTTGGAGAATTCTACAAGCAGCACTACCACAGGCCGAGCTATCAGCCCGTTCCACACAGGCACATCGTCAACGGGCACCGCACTAGTCATACTATATTACGCTACTTGTGTAAACCTAAGAAAAATTTCAAAAAGCGAACATCAACCTTTTAGCTTTAGGGCCAAATTATCTCTTTACACGTTGCTCTGGGACATTTGGGCCTCACTTTACAGAAAGCTGAGTTTGTTCTGAACATTTTGGTATGAAACACACGGGGAGCAGTTGTATGAAAATCCCCTAACAGGAGAATTTAAAATATAAATGTGAAGATGCCCTTAGACCTCTTTACCTTCAGCAGAGCGCCTTCATCGCTGGACGAGCCTTTCAAACTCTTCTTCAGCTTCCCAGTCTCCACGTCATAAACTCTGAAAACAAAGACACGCTGCCGTCAGCGTTACGGTTCCTACACCCATCTTTACACATCTGGCTGTGTTTCCTTTTATATTCCTGACAGAGGCCGAAATTAACTTGTTGACTCACCGGCCAAGTTGGCGGGTAGATGAGAAAATATCCACCTGCCAAGCAAAAAGTTTTACCGACCGCAAATGTTAAGTTGCGGGTTTTTCTTACGTAATGTACATCAAAAAAGTGCTGCTGCTTTATCCTCCGTTTTCATCGTCCTTTCTTTTGGAAGACTGGCTGGCTGGCTCGCCAAGAATCGGCACTTCCTGGATAATAATTAGCCTAAGGTGTGTGTGTGTCTCTATTTTGCTACAAACATTTACCCGCCACGTGTGCGATAGCCTTCTGAGATTTACCCACCAGACGGTAAATTGACCCCCATGTGGCGCTCAGGGAGTCTGCTACTGACCTGACGTTACGGTCCTGGCAGGCGATGGCGACGTGCGTCCTGGAGGCGTCCAGGTCCATGTCGTACAGCGTGGTCTTCTCCACCACGTGGTGACTCCTGGAGAACAGCAGACCCTCTGCCGTCTGGACCAACACACACACACACACACACACACACACACACACAGACAGAGACACACACACACACACACACACACACAGACAGAGACACACACACACAGAGACACACACACACACACACAGACAGAGACACACACACAGAGAGACACACACACAGAGAGACACACACACACACACAGACAGAGACACACACACACAGAGACACACACACACACACACAGAGAGACACACACACACACACACACACACCCACAGAGACACACACAGACACACACAGGAAAAAAAACATTAAGAAACTGAAGAAAACGTCAGAACAGTGAGAAAGACGTGGACAAACAGCATGAACCGTGGTGAGACGGTCCTTTGGTCAGATCTCTTCACCTGCTCCGCTGTCTGGAAGTAGATGCTTTTGTCGGCTCCACAGCTCACGAGTTGGACCTCAGGACTCTGGCCTGGAACACAGACAGACAGCTGTTACTGTTACTACGTGGTACTGACAGACAGCTGTTACTGTTACTACGTGGTACTGACAGACAGCTGTTACTGTTACTATGTGGTACTGACAGACAGCTGTTACTGTTACTACGTGGTACTGACAGACAGATGTCACTGTTACTACGTGGTACTGACAGACAGCTGTTACTGTTACTACGTGGTACTGACAGACAGATGTTACTGTTACTACGTGGTACTGACAGACAGATGTTACTGTTACTACGTGGTACTGACAGACAGATGTTACTGTTACTACGTGGTACTGACAGACAGATGTCACTGTTACTACGTGGTACTGACAGACAGATGTTACTGTTACTACGTGGTACTGACAGACAGATGTCACTGTTACTACGTGGTACTGACAGACAGATGTTACTGTTACTACGTGGTACTGACAGACAGATGTCACTGTTACTACGTGGTACTGACAGACAGATGTTACTGTTACTACGTGGTACTGACAGACAGATGTCACTGTTACTACGTGGTACTGACAGACAGCCGTTACTGTTACTACGTGGTACTGACAGACAGATGTCACTGTTACTATAGAGCGGCTGACCGTTCTCCTGAGATCAGTAGAGCAGACGGCTCTGCAGAACCGTGTATAATTACGACTTTATGACATTTCATAAACAGCTGATGGAGCGGCGCTGCGTGTCCACGTGCAATGCTGATGTCGCGCGATGTTGTCATGCGACGCCCGAGTGCATAACATCGGCATATATCAGACTGAACTGCCGGTCGTCGGTCACGTGAAAATCAGCCAATTCTGGTCACCGACTGGTCAATCGGTGCATCTCTACTGTGTATATATATATATGTGTGTCTCTGTGTGTGAGAGTGTGTGTGTGTGTCTCTGTGTATGTGTGTGCGTGTGCGTGTGTGTGTGTGTGTGTGTGCGTGTGTGTCTGTGTGTGTGTGTGTGTGTGTGTGTGTGTGTGTGTGTGTGTGTGTGTGTGTGTACCAGTGAACTTGACTGCAGTGATGGAGGCTGAGTGGTCACTGAGAGTTTGTTCCAGACTGTAGTTCTTCTCCAGGTTGAAGACGTGAATCAGTCGATCTCTGCTGGCCGACGCCAACAGCTTCACACCTGAGACAACAACAACAACAACAACAGCTTCACACCTGAGACGACAACAACAACAACAACAACAACAGCTTCACACCTGAGACGACAACAACAACAACAACAACAACAACAACAACCTAGTATTCTCTCTCTCAGCACCAGGGCCGGGTACCAAATTCATTTTCAATTCATTTTTATGCACCGACCGAACTGCCTCGAGAGTATTGAGTATCAAAAAATGCCTCGTCATAGACCTTCCTCCCAGCAGACATGTTGACATGTCAGAGCAGGAACAGCTCAGGTGTACTGAGACCATTGATGATGGCTGCATTCCTCTTAAGGCGCTGACACACCGGGCTGATAATCGGCCGTCGGACCGTCTGGCGAGGTCGGTGACTCAAGTCTGTTCGGTGTGTTCCGTGCCGTCGTCCGTCCGAGGGCCGTCGGCCTTCATTCTGGCCGATTTCAGATGTATAATCAGCGGGGCGGGCACTGCCGGCAGTCAGACTCAATGACCCATCTGATTGGTGGAGAGCTAACCAGGAAACGTTGAGCGTGACTAGAGCCTCTCAAAATCTGATGAAGATCTTTTAAACTGACCTTTGTTGATCTGAAATGAAGACAGATTCAGCAACTGCACGGCCTATTTCTCTCTTCAAATGTTTTCAGAAACACGTTTCGGTGAACTATTTTAGTCCAATATGAGATCGGATTCTGAACGAGCCGCCATGACAGTCCAATCAGCTGCTGGTTTTCATTTTTTGGGGACAGTACAGATTAGTGCCGCCTGCTGCTATGGAGACGTATTACGTCTGGTCTCTTCGGTGTTCTGAGGAACTTTCTGGACCAACTCGGGGAGACTGACCAGTCACACCGGCTTTACTGCCGACGGTCGGCCGTCTGGTCGGTGTGTCAGGGCTTTAGGAGAGGTCCTGGTGTTGTTCATGCTGACTCTCTGAAATATCTTACTGGGACACTAGATGGAACTGAGCCAACGCTAAGGTTATCAATGTCAGCTGGGCTTCTCAAGTCACCATGTCTGCTGTGAGAAAGGTGCGTTGTGATGGCGTGGGGTTAGTGAGCGGGACGTTAGCGTCACCTACCGGTGGACGTCGGGGAAAACTCCAGACACAAAACCTCAGAGTCATGAGCCTCGATCTTCACCAACTCATCTAGGAACGCCAGACCAAAGATACTACACACACACACACACACACACACACACACACACACACAGACAGAGACACACACACACACACACACACACACACACAGACAGAGACACACACACACACACACACACACACACACACACACACACAGAGACACACACACACACACACACACACAAGAGACACACACACACACACACACAAGAGACACACACACACACACACACACAGACAGACAAGAGACACACACACACACACACACACACACACACAGAGACACACATACACACACACACAGACACACACACACAAACAGACACACACACACACACACACACACACACACACACACAGAGACACACACACACACACACACACACACACACAGAGACACACACACACACACACACACAGAGACACACACACACACACACACACACACACACACACACACCAGTTATTTCTCCACAGTCACAATTTTGTGGACACATTTTCAAAACTTTTCAGGACCTGTAATGATATTTGTGTGTGTGTGTGTGTGTGTGTGTGCGTGTGTATGTATGTGTGTGTCTCCGTGTGTGTGTGTGTGTCTCCGTGTGTGTGTGTGTGTGTGTGTGTGTGTGTGTGTGTGTGTCTCACCGCAGGTTTCCGCAGCGGTCTCCAGCTGCCAGGTGTTGTCCATCAGGACTGATTCCCAGCACTCTGATCCCAGCCTTCCCATCAGCCCCGGCGGCGGCCTCCCCCCACTCCCCCCTCTCCCCCTCCGCCTGCAGGTGCTGCGTGTCCTCCCCCACGTACAGGATCCTCAGCAGGTCCTGGTAGTAACACACACACACACACCATTCAAACAGTCATTGTTCTACAGGAGATGAGCCAGGCCTGCGCACAATCAATCGCCGCCCAATGCATGCTGGGTAGATCAGTGTCCGCCTTGAACTCGACTCGCTCGGACGTCACGCACGCACGGGCAGCGATAACCTCCTGACCCAGGGGCATGATGGGAAACGCCTGGCTCTCAGCTGATTGGTTCAGAATGGCTTCACCACGGTGACGTGTGGAGAGATTGAGAGTGATATTTGCATACTGTATTTAACAGAACAGTCTGTGGGATAGTAACATAGCAACAGATGGCCTGCGGAGCATTTTAACTAGGCATGGGTATCCCAGGGTGCCTCACTGATGATTTCACCATACAGCACCTCTGTGATAATCCACGTACACTGAACCACATTATAAACGCAGCACTGTTGTTTTCATCCCCATTTTTCATGAGC
>NC_050177.1:26906227-26911227 GCF_008315115.2 Sander lucioperca | reverse complement strand
GATACCTGGCTGGGCTAACCGCTAACTTTATGTAATTGCTGACAGAAAAGTCATGTAAGCTCGGACAGTTTACATGCAAATTGCTAGCCCGTGTGCTTTCATGTACCAGTAACGTTATGTGAGTTATAGCCTGGCAGAGTGGATTAGTTGGAGCTCACAGCGGCAGGTAAATAAACTTGCGTGATTGTCACGTAAACCAGCTTTCTCAGTAGCCTAGGTAATATCACTCCGCCACTGCTGTAGCCTATGCTATGCTACCAACTACAGGGAACAAAGTATAAGGGTAGTTTTAATTCTAACATTATTCTATCAACAGACATTTACATTGATAGTCTGGCGTTATAATTTATTTGCCTCGGGTGTACTATGGAGTGCGTAAGACTGTTTTTAGTGGCAGGCTAGCAGATACTGTTGACTTGCGCTAGCCTAGCACCAGCTAGCCTAGCACCAGCTAGCCTAGCACCAGCTAACTATGCAACTGCAAGGACTGGATGAAATGTGTTGAAAACTGTCTCACACTGGCTAACTTGGAAATGAGGTCCTATGTCCTAAATTCTGAACCACCCCTTTAATACTTTGTAAACAGACATTTTAACACCACCTTGGAGGATAATTAATGCCAACTTCACAGCCATATAAATCAGTCTGGATTTTAAGTCACAGAAAAGTACTAAATAATAAAATTTGTAGCTTTCAAAGCTCTTATAATATGAAAAAAACACATGAAATATTTATTGAATCCTACGAATGCACAAGACAAACGTAAGACCTTTGTGAAGCTAAATTCACCACTTCTCAGTCTTCATTCTAATATTCAGACTATTAAATGTCAGACTAGTTTAACAGAGTAACGTCCGTGCGGGTGCCCTGTAGGAGGGCTGTGATTGGCTGACCAGAGGGCAGGAAGTTACCCGGCGTTCTTTGGAGGCGTCCAGGAACCAGAACTTGACGTGCCGGTTCCCCGCGGTGACGAAGTAGCTGTTGTCCTGAGAGAAGGAGACGGCCAACACTCGGCTGGACACCTTGTTGGAGGCAATGATCAACCCTTTCTACACACACACACACACAGATATATATACACACACACACACACATTAAAACAGAAAGTAATAACTGAACTGTTTGATATGAATGATATTTAGTCACTCTGTGTGTGTGTGTGTGTGTGTGTGTGTGTGTGTGTGTGTGTGTGTCCTCACCCTCCAGTCCCACACACTAACAGTCATGTCGTGTTGGTATCCCACGGAGACGATGTAGCAGCTGTTGGTGGAGAACGCCACACAGGAAACTCCGTATTTATGACACTGGACCTCAGCCACCTGACCCCCCCCTCCATCCACCTCCCACACCCTCACACAGGGCATGTGACCACTCTACACACACACACACACACACACACACACACACACACAGAGAGAGAGAGAGAGAGAGAGACACACGTGTGTCCACGCTGGCCGTCATTTTCACGCTTCTCATTCGCTGTCTCTGAAAGCAGCTGGGCAATGCATTCTGGGAGCGTCGTGGGGGCGGCGACTTTCCCGCTTCTCATTTGCACAAAGTTGAATCCAGGTGACTGTACAGTCAGCTGCAAATACGGCTTGACCCCAAAATAATTCTAACAAAAGATTTCTCAGTGGTTGACAGTAGCATCAGATGTACTTGAGAACATACTAAAAGTTTACCAAAGGTTGACTCCAAGAAAGAAAGGCCCCATTTTGTGTTCCTCCTGGACCAGGAATACTGGTGCCTATCACATGTTTTGGCGATGTAATATTCTAATTTGCATATTTGCATGATAGATAAGTGATTACAAGTACAATTATTAGGGGTGGGGGGAAAAAATCGATACAGCATAGCATCGCAGTATTTACCGTGGCAATACTGTATCGATACACAGACACCAAGTATTGATCTATTATTATATATGTGTTGGTCAGTTTTGGCATTTTTCCATTACATGGTACCTGCTCGACTCGCCACGTGCGTCCGTTTTCCGTTGCAGATTTTAGTACCACCTCAGCGTGGCTGGTCGTCTTACCAAAAAAAGGCGAGTAGAGTCGAGGCGAGTCGAGCAGGTACCACGTAGTGGAAAAGCGCCATTTTGTCTGCTTGACGATCCCATTTTGCAGCAATAAAACTGAAGTGAGATGAACAAACAGAGAAATGGATCTTTTTAGGTAAAACAGATGTTGACAAAGTTTCCTTTTGGGGACATCATTTGAAATTGGGAAAAATTTGAAGTTGGAAAAAAAGGTAATAAATTGCAATATATCGCAGAATATTGCAATATGTTTGAAATCGCAATAATATCGTATCGTGATATAAGTATCGTGATGATATCGTATCGTGATGATATCGTATCGTGGCATAAGTATCGCGATATCGTATCGTGACATAAGTATCGGAATGATACCGTATCGTGACATAAGTATTGCGATGATATCGTATCGTGACATAAGTATTGCGATGATATCGTATCGTGACATAACAGAGTGATCTCTTTTCATCCTTGCTTCTGAGGATTCTCGGTGCTGCTCGCTGGTCGTGTAGGTGAGGTCATTGAATTCCTGCATGGCGTTGTTGTATTCAGATGTGATGGGTGTAGACATGGTCCACAATGCTCATATTTCTTCAGTCATTCCACCTCCATGGGTCAAGCCTCCACTGCTTTTCAAGGATCGCATCAATGTCTGCTCGATGACAAGGTCAGAGCTACCCAGCCTGCCCAGTACTGGTTAAATAACTTTTACATTGAATGTCAAGTCTGTGTTTTAGCAAAAAAAAGGGTATGTGTCCAAAAACACATACTGAGTAGGAGTTACATGACATAGGCTGAACCGTTTATATCTCTGGTTCACCCCAAACAACCTTACAGTAATCTCACAAAATCATGTATTCCATAAGTATGTAATCATGTCAGTGCAAATTAGACAAGTCCAATGGCTTCATAGACCCAGACAACATGGGGTTAGACACCAAGACTACTCGGCTAGGTCAAATATTGAAGGACTTAGGATTTTTTTAAGGGCGTCCAGCCCATCTTGGACGCCATCTAGAAAATTACACCTTTCTAGTGGTCAAACTTTGGTAAACTTTTAGTATGTTATTAAGGACACCTAATACTACAAAAACCAGCTGAGAAACCTTTTGGTAGAATTTTTTTAGGGTTATGTGTGTTTTTTTCTTCATAATAAACCTAATTTGTGACATTATACCTAGTTTTTGAGTTAAAACCCTCCAGAAATCATGAATTAATTTGACTAATAGTTGAGTTGGGTGGATCACAGTCAGGATGCAGTTTTGAAACCATTTAAAAAGGAACACGCCGACTTATTGGGTCTTTATCTTATTCCCCGTATCACCCAGAGTTAGATAAAGCCTGGTTCACACGGGACGATTTTAAAATTGTCGGCCGATTCTCCAATCCTGAGAGACTCCACACACGGCGATAAAAAAATCACGGTCTACCAGTTTTGGTCGTACAGCGTGTGGTGCAACACATCACACACGAACCCATCTGACTCCCGAGCATTCCCAGGTCAGACGGGAAATCTCGCAAAATCCCTCGAGATCAAACGTGACTTCAGAGTAAACAATCATGGCGGACGAAGAGGACGCAGTGGCGATAGTTTGTAGTTGGTTTGTAGCGACGGTCAAAGAAGTGGAGACAACGCCAGCATGGACTATACTTGCTCTACTTATCTCCGACGTCCACCGGACTTTCTGCTGCGCCGTGCCGCCGGCTGTTTTGATGTTGTTTCCCGGTGCTTTCCTCGCCGCCTCGTCACCTCTTTTTCTGATTGGCTACACGCCACAGTCCACAGGCTGCGTGCTCGTTTGTCCCCGGGGGACACCACACACAAGGAGAAATCAGGCCAAAACAATCCAACATGTTGGATATCCCCGATTTGAGATGGGAGTGGTCCCGACGTCCTTCAGAGCAGACGAGAGCAGTCTTAACACACCACACACGGCAGGAACATCTGATCAGATTATTTTACCATAATCGGAGCATCCTTAAGATTGTCAGAAGGGGGGAATCGGGGCTAAAATCGGCCTAATTATCCTGCCGTGTGAACCAGGCTTAAGACCATACATACCCTTCTCATCTCTGTGCGTGTCTGACGTACCCACCATTAGCCTAGCTTAGCACAGATCCTGGAGGTAACCGGCTCCATCTAGCCTACTGCTCCCAATAAGTGACAAAATAACGCCAACATGTTCCTATTTACATGTTGTGATTTGTAGAGTCACAGGGTGTACAAATAACAAGGTCACATGACACACAGCCATCTTCTAACTGTAAACATACTGGGAACTATATTCTCAGAAGGAGAAGCTCTGCTACTTCTGCTACTTGGGCGGAGTGATATGCTCGCACCTGAGAAGACCAGGACAGAGAGTAGCAGTGCTTCTCCTTCTGTGTGTGTGTGTGTGTGTGTGTCTCTCTGTGAGCATCTGTGTGTGTCTCTCTGTGTGTGTGTGTGTGTGTGTGTGTGTGTGTGTGTGTGTGTGTGTGTGTGTGTCTCTCTGTGAGCGTCTGTGTGTGTGAGCGTCTGTGTGTGTGTCTCTCTGTGTGTGTGTGTGTGTGTGTGTGTGTGTGTCTCTGTGTCTGTGTGTGTGTGTCTGTGTGTGTGTCTCTGTGTGTGTGTGTGTGTGTGTGTGTGTGTGTGTGTGTGTGTGTGTGTGTGAGAGAGCGTCTGCGTGGCGTGAGCCTCTTACCTCTCCAGTCACCAGGTGTTTTCCATCGTGGGAGAACGCCAGCGCGCTGAACGGTTTCCTGCAACACGAACCACCATTAAAACACCATCACAGGGGGGGCGCCCGGGGAGCTCAGCTGGTAGAGCACGCGCCCACACAGAGGTTTACACCTCGACGCAGCGGCCGCAGGTTAGACTCCGACCTACGGCCCTTTGCTGCAGGTCACCCCCCCCCCTCTCCCCCCTCATGTCTAAGCTGTCCTTTCAAAATAAAGGCCTAACACGCCCAAAAACATCATC
>NC_050177.1:26893727-26901227 GCF_008315115.2 Sander lucioperca | reverse complement strand
AGCTTTTAGGAAACCTGACACTCTTCTCTTCAGCGGGCGGGACTCTGGTTTAAATCTAGCCCCGCCCACTACGCTATCAAATAACCAATCTACAGACGAGGTCCCGCCCCATGCCCGCGAAACAGCCAATAGACAGCCGGGGATAGAGAAAGACCCGCCCACTACCCGCAAACTAACCAATCAATACCCATAAAATTAGCTCTGTGTGACTCCAACCGTTCAATACTAAATACAAATTTTGTTTTTCTTTGTTTTTTGCAAAACAAGTAGGCCTAAAGTGAATAATAATAATATAATAAAATAATATAAAATAATACATATTTACCATTTTGAGATTTTGAGGCAAATATTTAATTAAATTTCAAATAAAAATGTTTGGAATAAAATCCAACCATTGTAGTTAAATAAAACATAAGCATTATATTCATCTAATCCCAAATAGAGAGAATATTGAGTTAATTCAAATCAATTTAATCAGGCTAATTTTAATTGAAAAGCACTTCCTGTCAACCTAGCTAGCTAGCAGCTATAATGTTACCCAGCATGCCGTTCGGCTGTGTAAATTTGTAGGCTAAATGTAAAATTATTAGTGTTAGAAATTGTAATGCTAAAGTCACAAATAGTTGTGTGCTATGGTGTTTTATCCTATTAAAGAGAGTTAGTTGTGGGTTAATTGTTGTAAATTTACAACCATGAGTGAGAAGGGTACGAAGTTAACATGGCTTCTGTTCCGTTCTGAAGTCACTCGCAGATCATTTTAGCCGTAGCGTTCTCTGCGGCATTGCGCTTGTATTACGGTATGTGAAAAATTCATATCACATGGGAAATTAATATCCGTATACCTGTATACTGCCCAGCACTGCTACAATGAGTCGAAAGCACAAAAGTGAATTGCTAATAAAATTCTTATTTGAGTATTTGTTAAGTTCTGTACTTTCTGGGCCATAGACTAGTTATTCCTAAGAAAGAATATTTAGATTTAATTTATTGCATTGATTAAATTCAAATCGATGTGCAGATTAATGTAGATGATTATTACTCAATTATATATCATTGATATTTAGAATTAAATACATTTTTATTAGTACTATTTACACATTAGGGAGTTTATCTTTTTTAAATCAACTCAATATTTTTGTTTAGGTTATAATTAATTCTGTACTGTTTTTTATTCCAATATACTCATATTAAATGGATAACTCTCATTTAATTAATATTTACTCAATACCAAACCATGTGAAATTTAATTAAT
Organism: Sander lucioperca; assembly: GCF_008315115.2. Classification (NCBI taxonomy): domain Eukaryota; kingdom Metazoa; phylum Chordata; class Actinopteri; order Perciformes; family Percidae; genus Sander; species Sander lucioperca. Next base: position 26,899,975 of record NC_050177.1, on the reverse strand, counting down.
AATATTGCTTGTAATCTGTTGCCTCATTTTTATTGAGTAGATATGGTGTATCTTTTCTTACAGTGTACCAAGCCATCACCTCCCGTTAGCATCCCATTGACTGCCATTCATTTTGACGTCACTTTGTCAGAGAATAACTTTACATCTGAAGAGTTTAAAGACTCTATTTGTCCGTTGTTTATTTCTAAAGAAACACGACAATGTATAAAAGGCTCCATTACCTTGTACCTCACGTTATGGCTCCGTAGCAGACGTTTTTATAAAAATAGGCTAACGATTGGGTCATAACCACGAGACTTACTGTCTCATAGTAGAGGAATTACCGTATAGTACAGGAGAAGCTCTCAGGCAGTTTGGACTTCCATTAGCTGTTTAAGTTTAATTCCTAATGTTAACTATCATTTTAGTGATCAATAATTAGCCTGTGTCTATGTTATCTCCTTACATATACCTACGCTCTCCGTCTCTGCTAGATTGGGAATGATTGAGATTTCTCTTGGCACAGCTACCAGAAGGTAAACTTTAGTCCAACGTAAGGACTGGGAATTAATAAATTGGAGTCAGATTTGACAGTCCTTAGGGCTTTATTTTAGACATAATTCCTTTCATCATATAAATCTGAAAAACAGAGGACATGTCAAAGTAATGTTAGGAAACACACAACTGGAAGGAAATCAGTTTTATTACGAAACTATTCAGCAAAATTCACTCAGAAAACTAAAGCTTCTTTATCTGTTCAATTGTACAATATATCATTTTACGAACATCACAAAGTATCTGATCTGGTATTAAAGGCAGGAGTTCAAACAGAACCGGACATTCAGCGTTAGCGTTTCTCAGCGCTGGTTCCCAGACTCGGGGTCAAAAGTTAAAACCCAAAACCCCTTAGATCAGGGCTGTCAAACTCATTCTCACTAAGGGCCACCCTGGGAAATGAGAATCACATCCAGGGCCAGACATGTAGAGTTTACTGACATGTTTTTATTGAGAAAAATCAAATATCTTTACCTGTATTACTGAATGTCGTTTTTTGTCACGTTTTTTGTAATTTTTCTTGCTTTCTCCGACACATTTGTCACATTTTTGTTGACATTACAGCCCTACAGAAGTCAGCAAAAAAGTTCCTTAGCAAATCAAGCAAAACAAAATTAAGTTTTTAAAAGCAGGCTACCACACGGCCGACTCACAAGAATCGGTTTCATAGCCTGAATATAAAAACTCTCTGCTTCTGGGGGAATTTCGGAGCGTCAAAGTCGGCAAATCTGCCAAATTCTGCTTTGCGTGTCGCGTAATTACAGTTTGAAAAACAGTTTCCTGTCTTTTCGGGTTTGGCGCACAACTAGATTACATTTATTGTGAACCTAAGTTGGTATGTGGGCCGGATAAAAACCTGCAAAGGGCCAGGTTCGGCCCGCGGGCCTTTTTGAGTTCAACGCAGTCTCACGGCAGTTTGTGAAATGGTCACGTTATTTAATCTATTGATTCGTGTACATGGGCACATTTTTCTCGTTTTTTTTCGCGGTGGCCAGCACGACAATGTCGTGATCACAGCACGACTACGGTAGCGAATATTTGGTGTGTGTGTGTGTGTGTGTGTAAAATAACAATTTCTGTCTGTCTAGAAACAAGAAGACCCCCTGTGAGGATAGGATAAAAGCTTGAGGGAGAGAACAGATCAGGGCTCATAATTCGGAGGACATCTTGGTGGACCAGCTCTGACTTGATGTCTGTTGCTAGGGAAACTTAGTCTCTGTTTGTGAACCCACAGCTGTGTTGTAACTCTTAGGCCGGCTACACACTGCCTGCCTGCGTGGGTTGAAATGCCGAAATTCCGTATAAGGAGGTTGGTTGGGGGTGGTGGATGGGACGAACAACACAGGACTTTCACCCAGGAGACCGGGAATCGTGGCCGGCGTGTGGCGTTTAGTTTCCCCGTTGTTGTTTTCCTAATCACAACCGTCCCGTTATTGTCGTGCGTCCCCCGCGGCCGTTTCCTAAACTCAACCGTCGCTTTCTTCTCGCGATAACACGGCAAGTGGCGTGTATGTTTACGACCGCTGTTTACAGCGTAAACATACACGCAGACAGCTCAAAATGCGTGCAGATAACACGCCACTTGGCTTAAGAAAGTGGGCGTGTAAGTTTACGCGAAATCATGATAGCACGTTGAATTTTTGCTTATGTGCGACTGGGTGTAACTCCGTAAATTCAATCATCAAAAGGCTTGGGTATCATTCGTGGTTTTTTGCGATACCGGTGCTAAAATGATGCTTTTAAAACGGCGCCTGAACCAATACTTAAAAAAACATGTCCCCGTGTGTGACGTTTGCTTTCCCCCGTTCATCTTTTCTTATCTTTTTTAACACCAGGTGGAGTGTTGATCTTATGTGTATACTTGCATATTTGTATTGTGTTTGTCATATTGTATTTTATTTATTCTATCGTGCTATATAAATAAAGTGGATTGGACTGGATTTTCCTAAACCCAACCTCCGTATAGATGCTTCCCATTTCGTGTTTGCCACCACGGAAAAAAATTAGATTAACGTGTTCTTGTACACGAATCGATAGATTAAAAATAACGTGACAATTTCACGATCTGCCGTGAGACCGTGTTGTTGAGTTTGACTTAGATCCTCAAACAATTGTTCAAATGACAATCTGAAAAGTTGGGAACCACTCGACTGAGGAGAGAAACAGCTGGATGCTAGCGTGTTAGCTTTCAGCTGAGTTGGTCTCTAACAATGCCAACAGATACCTGAAGACAGTGGTGTAGTCTAATGTATTGTAGGAGGTATACTGTACCACTTTTCTTAAAAAAAACATTAATAAATCATCCTGTTCGCTTTCTTTAATAATGTGGAGTTCCTCAGGGAAGTGTCCTGGGGCCTCGGTTGTTTCTATAAAACCTGATATAAACAGTCCAACATTTAGTAAATTATCTTGTTTTCTGTCTTTAATAATAATATATAAATATAATAATAAAAATAACTCTTCTTAGTGGGTATACTGCGTATTACGTGGACTACACCACTGCCTGAAGAAGAGAACAAGATCAGTTGAGTCATATAAAATTCTCACAGTGTTGGGATTATGACGTTATTCGTTTAAATTGTAGCAGAGGAATCAAAGTGCCGCGAAACCAAAATGAACTACAGCTAAACTTAGCAGGATGAGCATGTGATCCCAGACCGGCTGTAAATACCAACCATCAATTCACAAAAAAAACAAAACAAATCTAAAATATTCACAACAATATTATCTACAAAAAAAAAAAATCAACCTTAATGATCTCACAAGAAGAAAACCTTTTCTTTTTCTTCGACCAAAACAAATCAAAATGTTTCAGCATCAACAGATTAGTGCAATCAGAGTCACAACAAGACACAAAGTCAACTTCAAACCAAAGAGTTTAACTGATGAAGTCTGTTTTAAGGCCCTGACACACCGACCAGACGGCCGACCGTCGGCAGAAAAGCCAGTCGGACTGATCAGTCTTCCCGAGTTGGTCCAAAAAGTTCCTCAGAACACACCGAAGCAACGCCGACTTGAGCGTACGTTCTGCCCGTGCGCGAGACGTAATACGTCTCCATAGCAGCAGGCGACGCTAATTAGTATTGTCGCCCAAAAAAATGTAAACCGGAAATGACGAACTGCTTCCCGACCATAATGGCGGCTCGTTCAGAATACGATCTCATATTGGACTAAAATAGTTCACCGAAAACGTGTTTCTGAAAACATTTTAAGAGAGAAATAGGCCGTGCAGTTGCTGAATCTGTCTTCATTTCAGATCAACAAAGGTCAGTTTAAAAGATTTTCCTCAGATTTCATGAGACTCTAGTCACGCGCATCCCGCTCGTCATTTCCGGGTTAGCTCTCCACCAATCAGATGGGTCATTGAGTCTGACTGCCGGCAGTGCCCGCCCCTCTGATTATACATGTCAAATTGGCCAAAATGAAGGCCGACGGCCCCTCGGACGGACGACGGCACGGAACACACCGAACAGACTCGAGTCACCGACCTCGCCAGACTGTCAGACGGCCGATTATCAGCTCGGTGTGTCGGCGCCTTTACAACACACAGACAGTCTGCTGGTAGAGATTAATCTTTAATAATGACGAGTTCCTCAGGGAAGCGTCCTGGGGCCTCGGTTGTTTCTATAAAACCTGATATTAAAACAGTCCAACATTTAGTAAATTATCTTGTTCTCCATCTACTCCAGAGTCAGATGAGAAGATGGAGGTCCAGTACATTACACAAGTCTTTATAATTCCAGATTGCAGAGTTATTTCCAGGAAACTTCTAAAAGGAAGTTATCAGGAGATCACTGAGCGTTACAATTTGTTTCCTTTATTTCCCTAAATTTAGTTACAAAGCTGAGTCTAAAAACATCATTAAAAAAACCACAACCTTTATAACTAAAGAATATATAATCCCATAAGGTCCCTTGAACCCTTAAATACCTGGAAAAAAAAAAGAGGAGATGACTTCGTAGGAAGTTACGGCCTTACGGGTCCATGATAGTTTATAATTTTTAACATTTTTTAGGTCCAGCACTGGGTGTTTGCTGCCTCTGCTGCCCCCTGGTGGCAGTTAGTCTGCTGCATGAGAAGCGATTAGTGTCAGCAAGCAGCGTACTCCACAATATCACAATGTCTATAATGTAATTTATGCAGACTGATGTCATGAAGTGGTATACGTCTGACACGCCAATTCGTATGCCATTATTGGCGTGTTATGAAGACACATACTCGCTTTTTAGCGTGTTTATCAACGCCGTTTGGCCTCCGTTGACTTACATTACCTTGCAATAGCGTGTGAATAGTCTGGGTAGCGAGTAGTATGAAAGGGGGAAAATCTGCGTAGGGAGTGGCGATAACACGGCAAGTGGCGTGTATATTTACGTCCGCTGTATACAGCGTAGACCAGGGGTCACCAACACGGTGCCCGCGGGCACCAGGTAGCCCCCAAGGACCACATGAGTAGCCCTCAGGCCTGTTCTAAAAATGAAAATTGAATATTGATATTATCCGTTTCCCACCTTGTTAAGTCATTGTTGATAATTATTGTGAGAAATCATTAACGTGATCAGTGTCTTCACATAGATGACTATCATTAATCATTAATAATCATATATAACTAAAGGCAAACTGAGCAAATTTGTTATTTCAGAAGAGTGTATCAAACTGGTAGCCCTTCGTATGACTCCCATGAAGTAGCTCTCAGTTTCTAAAAGGTTGGTGACCCCTGCTGTAGACATACACGCAGATAGCTCAAAATGCGTGCAGATAACACGCCACTTGGCTTAAGAAAGTGGGCGTGTAAGTTTACGCGAAATCATGATAGCACGTTGAATTTTTGTATATGTGCGATATATGTGTAACTCCGTAAATTCAATCATCAAAAGGCTTGGGTATCATTCGTGGTTCTTTGCGATACCGGTGCTAAAATGATGCTTTTAAAACGGTGCCTGAACCAATACTTAAACCCCCCTCGCCCCCCAAAAAAAAAGAAATAGCTGAAACAGAGCGTTTTCAGACGGAAGTTGAATACAGACATATTCAGACAGACAGTGTAAGAAAAATAAAGTTTTTTGGAACATTTAAGCAGGTAAACATGTTTACTAGAAACCCAAAATACAAATGCAAATTTACCATTCACATTCATTATATGCATCCATTGTTTTGGGGCGTAATAGGCGACGTCCCTTTTGACCAATCAGCACCCAGCTGTAAGCGTGGCTTCACGAGTGGCCCTAGATGGTAGCCTCCAAGTTCCGTAAAAATCGGATGACCCATTCATAAACTTTTCATATTTGGAGCACCCCCTAATGGACAGTCTCCGCCAAATTTGGTCCACAGTCTCAGAGCATCGTGGCCAACAAGCAGATTAAGTTTCGTGTTGATAGAATTTAACTTGGCCAAGATATGCCAAAGTTCGTGTTTTTTAGTTGCTAGCTATGAAAATAATCATAATATTAATATACACACACACACACACACACACACAGACAGACAGGGACACACACACACGTGAAAATTTGTTTGTTCATAATTTGCGCATTTTTGAACCATTACAAATGATTTTGAAAAGTTTTCGGCAGGTCCATGTGGAGATGCTATAGGCCAACGTTCAGGCCGATCAGGAGAAAAACCCCAGGAGGAGTTAGAAAAAATAGGTTTTTACAAATTACACGATAATACAGGACGCAACCTGAAAAAATGAGCAGAATTGAATATAAGTTCAG
>NC_050177.1:26846227-26878727 GCF_008315115.2 Sander lucioperca | reverse complement strand
GGTATGAATACTGCAGGGGTGAATCATGGAATGTGCATCAGCTGTGTCGGTAACAGAGCAGGGACGAATGGCCACGCCTCTTGACCTAGTTCCTCTTGACACGCCCCTTGCCACTTGCAGGTGGAGACAAACAGCACAGACAGACACGCAGGGGGAAGGGAGATACAAACACACAGGATGGGGTAAAAAGGCAGCTGACCCACAACATAGTCCTTCAGTGAACGCCTCATTCTCTGACCACCACAGGATGGCGCTAACACACAAGCTGAAAGACGTGAGTTTCCCTGGCCTTCTGAACTGACTTTGTTTCACATTTAGACATCATCACATCCTACTACTACTTCAGGCTTATTGGATGGAAAGAATGTTCCAGGTATGGTGTTACCAAGAAGACAGACGGCTTGTAAAAACCTTATTTTTAAATTTGTATTTCTTCGATTATTTGTGGGCATTTCCACCTTTAATGGATAGGAAAGCTGAGAGAGAGGGGGGAAGACATGCAGGAAAACCGTCACAGGTCAGACTCGAACCCTGGACCTTCTGCGTCAAGGAATAAACCTCTACATATGTGCACCCGCTCTACCAACTGAGCTAACCGGCCACATAGAAAACTTATTTTGATCGCAAAACGCATGCAAATATAAATAAGTGGTCTTAAAGTGCCCATATTATGAAAGAAAAAACACTTTTTCTGGGATTTGGGGTGTTATTTTGTGTCTCTGGTGCTTCCACACGCATATTCAATCAATCAATCAACTTTATTCAAGACACAAAGGTCCATAGAAACAGCACAATACAGATATATATAAATAAATATAAAACAATACAAAACATTTAAGAATGGTGCCAATGAGGCATCATTTATAAAACATATACAGGCTTTGAGTCCAATGTTTCCAAAAGCAAGATGTGTACCTTGTGTCACTCTTAGAAACATCAACTATGGACCCAATGATCATATTCTTAGACCCTGTCAGTCTGCACATGAATCTATACATAACATTTCTTAAAACAGCGTTAAAAGTGGGCACATTGTTAGACACAAACATTTCACTGGCACTGCTCCACCTGGGGATTTTAAGCACAATTCTCAGTGCATCATTGTAAGCCACTTGAAGTTTTTTCATTTTCGACTCACTATAATTACACCACAGGTGGGCAGTATACAGTGGAGTGCAATAGGTTTTGAAGAGTGAGATTTTAACCTCAGGGGTGCGCATGTGGAATTTGCGTGCCAGCATATTTGCCCGCCCATACAGTTTTCCACACTGATGCTGCACATCATCATCATCATCATCATCATCATCATCATCATCATCATCATCACAAAGGTCATCTCTTATCACATGTCCCAGATATTTAACTTTCTTTACAACCTCTAGTGGTTCACCTGCCAATGAGAAAGAAGGATAAGCACACTTCATATCCTCCTTGGTTCTGGCAATCAGCACCACACTCTTCATTGAGTTAAATTTTATATCAAACATTAGTCCATATTGAGAACATATTCTAAGAAGCTGCTGCAGGCCAGCACTAGAGGGAGACAGTACCACCAAATCATCAGCATAGAGCATATGATTAATGAGACTATCCCCCACCAAGCAGCCAGTTCTACAGCCCTTTAACTCCCTAGAGAAATCATCCATGTACAGATTGAATAGCAGCGGAGACAGAATTCCGCCCTGCCGCACTCCATTGGAGACATAGAAGGGGGTTGACAAACTCATCCCCCACCTGACTTGCATGGTTTGGTGAGAGTACCAGAACTGTAGTATCCTGATTAAGTACGAGGGGACACCACGCTCACGTAGTTTACCAAACAGTTTCCCATGATAGATGCGATCAAAAGCCAGGAAACACATGAAGACTGTGCTATTGCGTGATCTGTACCTATGGACAATTTCTTTAAGTGCATAAATACACAGATCAGTTCCATGCTTGTTCTTAAAACCAAACTGATTATCTGTTGACGCTATGTATGCTGCAAGCCTATCCATAAGAATCCCCCTTAGCACCTTGGATAGTATACTTGCAAGTGCAATAGGTCTATAGTTATCTATACTAGTTCATTTACCTAATAAGTTAATTTTAATTTAGTCTTATTTTTAACTACAGGTACTAGCAAGACAGATAACATGGATCCAGGGAGTATGCCATGCTTCATTGACCCAGAAAAGCATAGAGCAAGTAAAACTGAAATACTTTGACCAGCGTATTTCAGATGTTCTGCTGTTATTCTATCCTGCCCACAGGCTTTATTCATTTTAAGTTTGTCAATAGCATAACATACTTCCTCCGGCCTGATGACTACACCATCACTGTGAGGTATCTCTCCTATGTTAAACACATCACTATTCACACAGTTGAAAATGTTCTCATAGTGTCTCCTCCATAGCTCTGCAATGTTTTCAGGTTCAGTAATGCCATCAATACTAGAAGGCAGTGGCATTTTGCTGTTGTTAACTACTTTCACCTCCTTCCAGAACTCATAAACATTATTAGTTTGTAACTTTCTCGCCATAGAGTTAGTGTGTGGTGTGTGTGTGTGTGTGTGTGTGTGTGTGTGTGTGTGTGTGTGTGTGTGTGCATGTGTATGTGTGTATATGTATATATTTGTATTCATGTATTTCTCCGAATGATTTGTATATGCGACAGGAAGATGTTTGTTAAATAAGTAATTTTGTGGTGTCTTGTAATCCCATGTGGGATGGGCCAAAATGTTTGGCATGACACAGAAATAAACATACATAACTAACTAACTAACTAACTAACTAACTAACTAACTAACTAACTAACTTAGGGTGGCAGTAGCTCAGTCCATAGGGAGTTGGGTTGGGAACCAGAGGGTCGCTGGCTCAAGTCCCCGTACGGTGACCTGGTAGCTGGAGAGGTGCCAGTTCACCTCCTGGGCACTGCCAAGGTGCCCTTGAGCAAGGCACAGAACCCCCCCCGAACCGCTCAGGGCGCCTGTTCAGCAGTCGCAGCCCCCCCCCCACTCTGACATCTGTGTGTGTGTGTGTATTTCAAACCTGTGTGTAATAACAACAGAGTGTACATTTTAATTTCCCCATTGGTGATCAATAAAGAGTATAAATTATAAAATTAATTATAAATTAACTAACTAACATACAAACTTTAATAAAACCATCCATGCTGTTTGGACTTTTTGATGCTTCGTCGATGCTTTAGACACTTTTTTAAAGTTTTTTTTTAATTAATGGCCAATAAACCTAATTTATGACATTATACCTAGTTTTTGAGTTAAAACCCCCAAAAATCATGAATTATTTTGACTAATAGTTGAGATCAGAGGATGTTGAGTGGATCACGGACTAGTTTATGTCAAAGTTTAGTCGGGATACAGTTTTGAAACCATTTAAAAAACACCCAAAATGTAATGGAAAAAAATCATTAAATGTACCTGCAAACAACCTTCTGTCCATACAGCGCACATGCATGCATCCATGTTATTTTTTTGGGCAATTTGGTGAAAGAAACCCATATTTCTGATATTAAAAACTTTTAAAACGGTCAAATTGGACCCGAGGACAACACAAGGGTGAAAAAAGTGACCGTGGTATAGCGGGTTAATGCTCTTCAGTGTGTCCATTATAAGGTCATTAATGGACTCTAATTGGACATTAATTCCCGAGAATGGACACCTTAACCTATATGCTCTCTTCAAAGCCACCAGACTCCTTCTTATATAAACTGTGATTTCACCTCGCAGAACACGGGACTGGCTGGTCCGCTGCCTCGATTGGTTTGTTTGTTTAAAAGTCAGACACCTCATACGTACCCTAAGCACCTGATGCAATCCCCACATCAGAATCCAGATCTATCACTTTAAAGGTCCTATGACAAGCTGCTTTCTGGATGCTTTTATATAGGCCTTAGTGGTCCCCTAATACTGTATCTGAAGTCTCTTTTATATAGGCCTTAGTGGTCCCCTAATACTGTATCTGAAGTCTCTTTATATAGACCTTAGTGGTCCCCTAATACTGTATCTGAAGTCTCTTTATATAGACCTTAGTGGTCCCTAATACTGTATCTGAAGTCTCTTTATATAGACCTTAGTGGTCCCCTAATACTGTATCTGAAGTCTCTTTATATAGACCTTAGTGGTCCCTAATACTGTATCTGAAGTCTCTTTATATAGACCTTAGTGGTCCCTAATACTGTATCTGAAGTCTCTTTATATAGACCTTAGTGGTCCCCTAATACTGTATCTGAAGTCTCTTTATATAGACCTTAGTGGTCCCCTAATACTGTATCTGAAGTCTCTTTTATATAGACCTTAGTGGTCCCTAATACTGTATCTGAAGTCTCTTTTATATAGACCTTAGTGGTCCCCTAATACTGTATCTGAAGTCTCTTTATATAGACCTTAGTGGTCCTCTAATACTGTATCTGAAGTCTCTTTTATATAGACCTTAGTGGTCCCCTAATACTGTATCTGAAGTCTCTTTTATATAGACCTTAGTGGTCCCCTAATACTGTATCTGAAGTCTCTTTTATATAGACCTTAGTGGTCGTAGTGCTAACGGTTAGCCCCCTCGTCTCAGCTAGTGACGTAGAAAGCCGTGCAGATGTTGACCAGCTCACCCAGAGACTGAAGACAGGACACCTTCAGAAACCGTATCTCACTCTAAACAGCATGGATGGATTTTTTTCAAAGTTTGTCTGTGTGTGGAAGCACCAGAGACACAACATAACTCCCCAAATCCCAGAAAAAGAGATTTTTTCATAATATGGACACTTTAACAAAGTTGTCTTTGTGATCATGTATTATAACTCTTAACTGCAGAAAAGACAATTACAGATTTTCTTTTTTTCATAATCTCTGCCTGTCCATTTTCTGATGTTACTGTATCAATACGGATCATAATTGTAGCAACAATAAATGATTAGAAGCAGTTACTGTTCATGATGCATGTTCGTCTGCCATCTTGATTTCAAGAAGTTGCAAGACATGATGAGACATGAGCTGATTAACCCTCCTGTTGTCTTAGGGTCGAATTTGACCCATTTACAAAAACATTCTTCATCACAACTATGACAAAAGAATGTTGAAAAAAGCTACAGAAACAATTTTTTTAACGCTGAAAAAAAATGACCAAACTAATCGGAAAAAGTGACCCAAAAAGACATCAAAAACCTCGCCAAAGGTGACAAAAACTTGTTAAAAGAAAGTGACAAAATAAAATTGAAAAAAACGACAAAAAAGTGACAAAAAAATTGGAAAGAATGTGACAAAATATTTTAATAAAATTGACAAAAACATTGAGAAAAGTGTAAAAAAATAACAACAAAATGTTGAAATTTCGACCCAGAAAACACACAAAGTTGCACGGTCGACGGGAAGACAACACAAGGGTTGAGTAATGTTATCATTTAACTGCACATAACTGGACTCCAAATGAACACATAATATAGGCAATAGATAATCGGTTGTTGGAGTTGTGGACATCCAAAGGGAGCCCTGAGGACTAAGGACTAAACCCTCACGGACTTAACTGATCTCAGGTGCTGAGTGAGTGAGTGTGTGAGGCCACATGAGCTCAGATAGGTAGAAATGGGACTGGGACAGCACTTCACCAGATCACATGTTACCTTGGTGATGTTTAATAACAAAGATGTTGCTGACACTTGCCAGTTTGGGAATTTTCATTTTAAGTTTGTAGCTTTCCACACGGCCAAGGCCCAGGAGACGGCTGCCTGATTCCACGTTTTCAACCTCTTGTTGTACGAGCTGGACAACAGGCTGGTCTGTTCCGTGGTCGTGTGTCGTGCTGTTGTTTACCTTTGTAATTCCCTGATTTCCCTACGGTCTCCGCGGTAAACGGCACAACGCTTTGAACTGTGGGTAATTCCCTTTGGTGAAGTCTGCATCGATGCAGACTCACGGAAAGGGCTCGGTAAGTGTGTCCTCAAACCCTCACGCCCTTTGAAATTCGACATTGGGACAACCCTAAGCCCTCACGAATTTTGCGAGAACGCGCACCAAAGTCCGTGAGTCTGTGAGTCCGGACTTTGGGATTGGGCCGTTATTTTCTGAGAAGAAGGATCTCTGGCTGAGGAGTTATTGTAAGTTCGAGCCTTGCAGGTCAAAGCCACAGACCACAGGAACATATATACACCTAAGAAGAAAAGAGAAAGGCTGTGAATACTTCTGCTAAATCATAAAAGCAGAGTATACGTTATATGAGGATCGTGCACATACTGACCCTGCAGGGAGTTTAGTATAGTGAATACGTAGATCTCAGGGAGGGAGATGTAGGTGGTGCTCGCTAACGCCCAAGGTAAGCCCAGCACACAGCTGAGGCCCAGCACTGTGGCACAGTCTTTCAATAACTTCATCCCTTTCTCCCTGTTTATCTTCTTCCAGCCACTGCTTTCAGTGCCTCCACTACCTGCCCGTAGCCCCCATAGCTTAAAAACCAGCAGCCCCAGCATGCAGGAATTACACAGTATCATCAGCACACATGGGACGGCCACGGTAGTGATGTAGCTGACCAGGAGCCTCTGTGGGAACTGGCTGCTCATCCAGCATCTGCAGGTTATTAAAAAGAAAGAAAGAAAGAAATGAAAAGCCAATATTTAATTTTTAGAGACACAAAATAACACCCCAAATCCCAGAAAAAGAGATTTTTTTCATAACATGGGCACTTTTAACCAATCACAATCATCTTGGGCGGTGCTAAGCTCGGGACGGAGCCACGGTGCCTCTGCTAAATAGTCTCTGGGAACTTGTTTTGGTGGAACATGAGTATGTTCAAAAGTAGTTTTAGTCGTGCAACAGAAAACTCAGATTGGACAGATAGTCTAGCTAGCTGTCTGGATTTACCCTGCAGAGATCTGAGGAGCAGTTAACCATAGTCCTCACAAATCCACCAGAGGTTAGAACGCCAACACAGAGACAGAGGAAGGGGACGGACATCTGGCCGAAACGAAATGCATCCGGCAGAATGTCCTGCGGCACTGGAGCAATCCCGGAAGTGGAACGTGGTGGATATAAACTAAAATCAAGTTAACTTGGAATTACAAATAATCTGCTTCTTGGCAAGGAACTAAATAGTGCACGCTTAAAATCACACTATGAAGAATATTTGCTTGGAATTCCAAACTCCTGTGTGGTTGAATATTGAAAACAGAACAATAACTCTTGGTTTCTTACATCTGTGCTGTTGAAGTCTGGTTGTTGGCATCCCTCGGACTGTATTTGCCATAAACACCTGAAATCCCACAAACCGCTGCAACCAGTGTGGGAACACCTGCATGAAGACAAGAAAGATACAGAAGTTCCTTCAACAAGCCCTGACCAGGGACGGAGCCAGGGGGCTCCACCCCTGAATGTTTCCTCAAAAGCTCTGGACCCTGAGAAATATCAGCATTCATTCAGTGACCTCTACTAAAAAAGGGTTTCAAGAATAGTACTGCAGCAACCTGGTCTCACAGAATTCCGTGAAATGAACACGGCTCCTTAAGTTAAGGAAAAGGTCGTGGGTGGGCTTACGGTTCCGTGACACGCGGGAAGAACGGGACGGTTGGGTTCAGGAAAATTGACATGCGGGACACGAACCCCGGTCTCCTGGGGTAAAGTCCTGTGTTTGACCCATCCACCACTAGGGTTGGGTACCGAAACCTGGTTCCACTATGGATCCGGTTCCTACGCAAACAGTAGTATTCAGACCGGATTAAAACGCAAATTTGGGTTCCTCATTTTGGTTCTGACTGAAATATTTTCCCTCTGTCGCTCCGGACAGCGGCAGACCCTTTTTTCTTTCTCCCTTTTCTGCCGAGTGGTGCACGTGCCCGCTCGCGGTGTGAGGGGGTGTTCACGCTGTTCCCCCACCATGCACTCTACTATCACAGCTGATAGACGGCTTCTTGGACACGCTCTGAAACTGACGTAAACATATCCCCCTTTCTCTGTAGTCTACCGTTAGCTAGCTATGGTAAATGTAGGCTACTTTTAGTACTTTTTACTACTTTTTCCCTCTGGGCTCACTGAAACGGACGTAAAGGCATATTAACCATTCACTGCACGTGATCGCTACTCAACATATTACACTGGCTCTGCCGACCCTGTAGCCTGGTGGTGGGGGAGGTGGGACAGAATCCCCAAATTGTCTTCCCTTTCTAACTCCTCCCTGTGTGTCCTGGCCTCTGGGACACCATCTGAGAGAGTTTTCTCCTGTGCAGGACATCCCATAAGTCAGGAGAGGTGTGGTATCTCGCCAGAGAAGCAAATATGGTCATTTTTCTGCAAAAGAACTGCTAAAGTTTGAAGCTGGTTGTCATACCAACTCAACAACATTTATTTAGTTCTTACTTGTTAACAGTGTAACTGTTATTTGTTAAATTATTATAGTTGTGTGTTAGGTGACTTAGGTTTACATATTATATATTTAAGTACTTTAAAACGTTAATATATTGTTAAATTTAAATAATTTTCAATTTAAAAAAAACTCCATAAAAGAGCCTTTCTTTGATGTCATTTTTCAGGAATCGGTTAGGAATCGGTTAGGAATCGGTTAGGAATCGTAAAAATCCAAACGGTACCCAACCCTATCCTCCACCCCGACCAACCTCCCTACGCTGATTTTCGGTCTGTCATACTACTCTCTACCCTAGTCGCTCTTAATGCTACGTCATCTTCTCATAGACTTTACATCGCCATTGTTTTCCGTGGTGGCCACACGGAATTTTCAAACATTCCGTGCCGCCACCACGTAATGAACTGTTAACAGTTCGTGATCATTTCACGGAATTCTGTGAGACCAGGCTGACTGCAGTTAACGCCAACATCCTACACACACACACACACACACACACACACACACACACACACACACACACAAACACACAGACACCCATGTTGGCTCGACGCACACACCAGTGCAGAAGTATAACCGGCAATTTCCACTGGATGCGGAACGTCTCCTGAACGTCGACGGAGTCGTTAGATTTCCATTAAAGTCAGTGTGTGTATTTCCACTGACTGCAGAACGTCTGCGTCCCGACTCCGTCCCAGCTCCGTCAGTCCGCAGCCCTCCAGAGCAGATACGCAGAGCTTCTATTTTTGACCGATGACGGAGAGCTCCGCAGCAACTCAGCACAATTCAGATTGTGGGGGACAGGAAGTCGAGCCCAGAAACAAAATAAAACATCCGGGTAATTTTCAAAGTAAAATCCAGCGTGCTCACGGCGGGTCATATTTTCCTGCACTACACCTTGAAAACACAGCTCAGAGTAGTTCCCCCTCTACTCCTCTGGATGGAAACTAACTGTTGTTGGTTTTGTAGTTCTGTTAATAGAAACTACATCCTGTTATATCGCGCGAACATACGTCAATTCGTGAGATCTCGTGGTTGGCTAGCCGCAGCCGTTACACAACAAATCCGGACCTGGTGGGTATTGACGGACGGCGGAGCACACAGCCGTTCCTCAGCGGAGCCGGTCCGCAGACGTTCTGCATCCTGTGGAAATCCACGGTAACATCAGACCACTACCGTAGCTACAGAGAACAGCTTAAAGGTCACCTGTCATTAGGAAATGAACGGAGTTTTACGACGTCTTCATTTTAGTAGTTTTATGTGTCTAATTCTAAGCCAATCGCTGATGATTTCCTAACCCTAAGTATTGTTGTTGCCTAATCTTAACTAGTTTCACAACGTTGACTACGTGATTAAAATGGTGCCTGATACGTTCACTAGAAGAGTCACTTGACCACAGCCTTAAACTGCTCCAGTGCTGTAGTAACTAGGGGATGTAGCTCAGTGGTAGAGCGCATGCTTCGCATGTATGAGGTCCCGGGTTCAATCCCCGGCATCTCCATCAGGTATTATGGTACAGTCTGTAAAAGAGCTGCACAAGATATCACTCTGACAGGAGAAATGAAATAATACAACAATGTGAAAGATCAACTTAACAAGCGTCCAACATCTCTGTACACTTTACCCATGTCCTGCTGCAGCCTCGGCCACAGTGTATGAATGTGTGAGAATGGTGAATGGTTCCTGTACTATGTAAAAGTGCTTTGAGTAGAAAAGCGCAATATAAATAGAAAGGTGATATATGTTGTTTTGGGAGTCTAAATCAACCTATATTGTTGTTTAGGTATGAGGACGTGTTAATCAGGTGGACAGATATATGACAGTGTAAACTATTAATACTAATATTCTTTCAAATCTGCTGGATGTGTAAATAATGAACTCAGGGGCGGAGCTTCATCATGGGGCCCTCTGCTACCAAGTCATTTTAAAATTAAAACCGTAAAAAGAGGTAAAATATCTGATGAATGCATGTTATAATGGGTCACTTGTTGAGCCAAGTCAGCTTATAAGTCAAATAAATCACAAAGAAAAGACACATTTAACAAGTTTGTGTTGACGAACAAAGAAAGAAGTTTGCCAGTCAAGTAAAAATGTTTCAGCACCACGGACAGAGACAGCTGATGGACAGAGACAGCTGATGGACAGAGACAGCTGATGGACAGAGACAGCTGATGGACAGAGACAGCTGATGGACAGAGACAGCTGATGGACAGAGACAACTGATGGACAGAGACAGCTGATGGACAGAGACAACTGATGGACAGAGACAGCTGATGGACAGAGACAACTGATGGACAGAGACAGATGATGGACAGAGACAACTGATGGACAGAGACAGCTGATGGACAGAGACAGATGATGGACAGAGACAGCTGATGATAGACAGAGACAGCTGATGGACAGAAACAGCTGACGGACAGAGACAGCTGACGGACAGAGACAGCTTATGGACAGAGACAGCTGATGGACAGAGACAGCTGACGGACAGAGACAGCTGATGGACAGAGACAGCTGAAGGACAGAGACAGCTGATGGACAGAGACAGCTGATGGACAGAGACAGCTGATGGACAGAGACAGCTGACGGACAGAGACAGCTGATGGACAGAGACAGCTGACGGACAGAGACAGCTGACGGACAGAGACAGCTGATGGACAGAGACAGCTGATGGACAGAGACAGCTGATGGACAGAGACAGCTGACGGACAGAGACAGCTGAAGGACAGCTGATGGACAGAGACAGCTGACGGACAGAGACAGCTGACGGACAGAGACAGCTGATGGACAGCGATGGTGCTGAACAGGCCAAGATGCACTCAATCAGTGCCACACTATATAACTAACATGGCTCTATTATATCTATATGTTTGATAAGCAGAGCTGGATTATCATAACATGAGATCAGGTGCAGTAATTAGCTTCTTTCAGCTGATAATCTGCAATGTGTCACTTTGGGCCCCGTTCTCGTCAAGTGACGCAAGATCGGCGGCGTTTGAGGGGCCGCTAATTGGCACGGGGCCCTGGGGCGACTGCACCCAAGCACCCACGCACCCACGCACCCACACACCCACGCTATCTCTGCTACTGACTGAACTGTTTGCCATATAATGTAAAAATATGTCAGTTTACAACTTGTTTCTGCTGCCCCCCCAAGTGGACAGAAGATCTGTTGCAGGTTGAAAGCTCTTCATGATTTCAGTAAATGAAATGACCAGTTAACACACAACGGATGGAGGGACCTAATTTAATTTAATGGATTCCATTTTGTTGCTTTTTTCAACACTTTTTGTATTTTTACTTTTTTTATTGACAATAAACCTAATTTAAATGACATTACACCTCATTTTTTAGTTTACGAAAAGCAAAAATAATCAATTATTTTGACCAATAGTTAAGATCAGAGGATGTTGAGGGAATCACAGAAGCTCAAAGTTTGGTCAGGATGCTGTTTTAAAACCATTTAAACAATTTTTTTCAAAAACTATAAAATTCAATAAAACACCCACAATTCAATGGAAGTAATTATTAATTTGACCTGCGAAGAACGTTGTATGTGTTCAAATACAACGTTCATGCACGCATCCAAGTTATTTGGGTGAAAGAAACCCATATTTCTGATATAAAGAACTTCAAAGTTTTTTGTCAAGGACAACACAAGGGTTCAAACATTGCTCTTCTGCACCCCTAGTGGTAAAATAAACTCCAACAGGTATGTGTGACTTGCTAAATTGCTCTGAATTAAAAATGTGCATAATACAATGTAAAAAACATGAATATAGGACTGTATACCCTAATAATATATGGGACTGTATGTAGTAATATTCTCACATTTCAAAATGAATAATAGTTGAAGGCTTTTTCGTCATGAATAGTCCAACTCCATTTGAGCTGCACAGGGTATTTTAATTGGGCTATTTTTCTGAGTTCTAAGTATGGCGTTATATATGTGTCACATTCCTGAGCGAGTAATTGTATGTTTTGAGCACAGAGAACTATATTTTGCAAGCGCATTACATTGCATTTTGAACAGAAATGTACACTCGCAAAAAACAATTCAGTTTGAGTAAACAAAAACCTATTTCGTGCACAATAAATGTATTTGCATGTCTTTCTCTGCTCGCAGGTAGACGCTGCTGCGCTCCGGTCATGTCTCCCTCGCTCTCAACCTCTTCTCTCTACGCGCTCAACTCTAGACACGCTCGCTCAGATTTTCACAGCGTTACAAGTGTGCCACAAAACCAACCAATCGCAGAATCAAAAGGTCAATTCTGATTGGCTGTTCGTCTCCAATTAGATCGCAAGTAGCAGGAAACAAAAATCTAGGAGGAACAGTCTTTTTCAGTTTACACCTGTTGGTACAGCAAATACTGACTACAGTGGAGCTGTTCGACTAATGTTACTGGATTAAAACACATTTCGGTCAGTATTTTGTACTATTGACTTATATCACAGAAATGTCTTAATATTTGTGTGTACTATAATGCCGTTGTTTTCTTTGACTTATATCTCCTTGTGTGTTTAACGTTAGTTTGACTCATCCTTCACAAGCAATCTAGCTAGCTCACACACTGCAGCCATAGACTGTATATAAGAGACTGCAGCCAACATGTCATCTGAACAGGCCTCGCAGCACTGTAACTAGCTAAGTTAGCTAGGTCTCGCAGTGCGAGACTGAACAGCAGTAGACCTGTCACACTATAGCCACATGTAGCTACGTAGTTTTTAATACTTTGGTTACATTACCGTATTTTATTAACCTGAATTATGTTGCTATATTAGCTTGCGAAGGAGCTATCTGTTGCTAACGCTAATTTATCTCAAAAAGCAGAAACGTTAGCTAAAAACTGCCAAGATATGATTTCACTAGAGACCAGAGAGGTGTTGTAAGACTCGTCAAGTGTTGTCATGTGTTTACGCTGTCTTACAATGAAACCATATCTTGGCAGTAACATTAGTTAGCTACTTCTTTTTGACATAAATTAGCTAGCTAACGTTAGCATCGGATAGCTACTTTGCAAGCCAATAAAATATATAGCCTTGGCAAACAGAATTAAGGTTAATAAAACACGATAACTATGTAACCAGTATTACAAACTTCTTAAAGTGGCTGGATTGTGACATTTTAGGTGTGTTCGGATGAATACGTTGGATGCATAGCTGGACTTTATCCATGCTGGGCTAATGTTAGATTGCTTGTGAAGGATGACGTTAATCACACAGAGTTATGTAATTCAAACAACGGTATTGTGATTAACACAACTATTAAGGCATGTCTGTAATATACCGGTCGGTCAATAATATAAAATACTGTAGATCAGTGCTTTCCAACCCTTCTGGTCTGAGGTCCCCCCCACAGCCCTGTCATATAAACTCACATACCCCGCCCTATCAATTCCCAATGTATTCACACTATTTATTATATTAAAGTGAATATTCTTACATTTTCATGCAATTGAACTGTAAACATTTAGGTTGGTTTGGTCAGAAATTCTACTAGCTAGCTAGGCCTTTTACTTGAAGTGTGGTTAATGTTTCAAAATTCATCCATTACTTTTAGCTAATCATTTCAACTGTTAGTTAAGTCAGTAGGCCACTTTTAGCTGTTTATTTCTACCATTGATTACTTTGCTATATGTTTAAACATGTGTTGAGCTGTTTTAGCTGATATATTGTTTTAAATCAATCATAATTCAATTATTTTAATTAGTTAAGCTGCTCCACAATCTTTCCAAGTACCCACTGGCTACAGCAGAGATACCCCTTGCTGGGGCATCACGGCAGGTGTTGCGTCAAAGATTGTTTCCCTGTAGATGTCTTTCCTGCTACTTGCGATCTAATTGGAGACAAACAGCCAATCAGAATTGACCTTTTGATTCTGCGATTGGTTGGTTTTGTGGCACACTTGTAACGCTGTGAAAATCTGAGCGAGCGTGTCTAGAGTTGAGCGCGTAGAGAGAAGAGGTTGAGAGCGAGGGAGACATGACCGGAGCGCAGCAGCGTCTACCTGCGAGCAGAGAAAGACATGCAAATACATTTATTGTGCACGAAATAGGTTTTTGTTTACTCAAACTGAATTGTTTTTTGCGAGTGTACATTTCTGTTCAAAATGCAATGTAATGCGCTTGCAAAATATAGTTCTCTGTGCTCAAAACATACAATTACTCGCTCAGGAATGTGACACATATATAACGCCATATCTAAGCAGCATATTTCAAGAGAGCAGATATATTACTATACACCGTCCCAACCAGACTCTACTCACCCCATCCCACCACGCTGAGCTTCAGCAGGTATCTCCTGACGTAGGTGTTGAAGACTCGGACTAGGAGAAGGTAGAGGTGGAAGCCTTCCAGAGCCGCCCAGCTGAAGGTGGCCAGCAGGGACCAGTGTAAAAAGAGACCCAGACCTTGGCACACCCAGCCCTCCTCGTTCTCATTCAGTTTTATGTGTCTAATTCTAAGCCAATCGCTGATGATTTCCTAACCCTAAGTATTGTTGTTGCCTAATCTTAACTAATTTCACAACGTTGACTACGTGATTAAAATGGTGCCTGATACGTTCACTAGAAGAGTCACTTGACCACAGCCTTAAACTGCTCCAGTGCTGTAGTAACTAGGGGATGTAGCTCAGTGGTAGAGCGCATGCTTCGCATGTATGAGGTCCCGGGTTCAATCCCCGGCATCTCCATCAGGTATTATGGTACAGTCTGTAAAAGAGCTGCACAAGATATTACTCTGACAGAAGAAATGAAATGCGACAACGTGGAAGACTAACTTAACAAGCGTCCATCATCTCTGTACACTTTACCCATGTCCTGCTGCAGCCTTGGCCACAGTGTATGAATGTGTGAGAATGGTGAATGGTTCCTGTACTATGTGAAAGTGCTTTGAGTAGACGTTAAGAGTAGAAAAGCGCTATAGAAAGGTGATATATGTTGTTTTGGGAGTCTAAATCAACCTATATTGTTGTTTAGGTATGAGGACGTGTTAATCAGGTGGACAGATATATGACATTGTATACTATTAATACTAATATTCTTTCAAATCTGCTGGATGTGTAAATAATGAACTCAGGGGCGGAGCTTCATCACGGGGCCCTCTGCTACCAAGTCATTTTAAAATTAAAACCGTAAAAAGAGGTAAAATATCTGATGAATGCATGTTATAATGGGTCAGTTGTTGAGCCAAGTCAGCTTATAAGTCAAATAAATCACAAAGAAAAGACACATTTAACAAGTTTGTGTTGACGAACAAAGAAAACAGTTTGCCAGTCAAGTAAAAATGTTTCAGCACCACGGACAGAGACAGCTGATGGACAGAGACAGCTGATGGACAGAGACAGCTGATGGACAGAGACAGCTGATGGACAGAGACAGCTGATGGACAGAGACAGATGATGGACAGAGACAGCTGATGGACAGCGATGGTGCTGAACAGACCAAGATGCACTCAATCAGTGCCACACTATATAACTAACATGGCTCTATTATCTATATGTTTGATAAGCAGAGCTGGATTATCATAACATGAGATCAGGTGCAGTAATTAGCTTCTTTCAGCTGATAATCTGCAATGTGTCACTTTGGGCCCCGTTCTTGTCAAGTGATGAAAGATCGGCGGCGTTTGAGGGGCCGCTAATTGGCACGGGGCCCTGGGGCGGCTGCACCCAAGCACCCACGCACCCACGCACCCACGCTATCTCTGCTACTGACTGAACTGTTTGCCATATAATGTAAAAATATGTCAGTTTACAACTTGTTTCTGCTGCCCCCAAGTGGACAGAAGATCTGTTGCAGGTTGAAAGCTCTTCATGATTTCAGTAAATGAAATGACCAGTTAACACACAACGGATGGAGGGACCTAATTTAATTTAATGGATTCCATTTTGTTGCTTTTTTCAACACTTTTTGTATTTTTACTTTTTTTATTGTCAATAAACCTAATTTAAATGACATTACACCTCATGTTTTAGTTTACGAAAAGCAAAAATAATCAATTATTTCGACCAATAGTTAAGATCAGAGGATGTTGAGGGAATCGCAGAAGCTCAAAGTTTGGTCAGGATGCTGTTTTAAAACCATTTAAACATTTTTTTCAAATACTATAAAATAAAACAACCACAATTCAATGGAAGTAATCATTAATTTGACCTGCGAAGAACGTTGTATGTGTTCAAATACAACATTCATGCATGCATCCAAGTTATTTGGGTGAAAGAAACCCATATTTCTGATATAAAGAACTTCAAAGTTTTTTGTCAAGGACAACACAAGGGTTAAAACATTGCTCTACTGCACCCCTAGTGGTAAAATAAACTCCAACAGGTATGTGTGACTTGCTAAATTGCTCTGAATTAAAAATGTGCATAATACAATGTAAAAAATATGAATATAGGACTGTATACCCTAATAATATATGGGACTGTATGTACTAATATTCTCACATTTCAAAATGAATAATAGTTGAAGGCTTTTTCGTCATGAATAGTCCAACTCCATTTGAGCTGCACAGGGTATTTTAATTGGGCTATTTTTCTGAGTTCTAAGCAGCATATTTCAAGAGAGCAGATATATTACTATACACCGTCCCAACCAGACTCTACTCACCCCATCCCACCACGCTGAGCTTCAGCAGGTATCTCCTGACGTAGGTGTTGAAGACTCGGACTAGGAGAAGGTAGAGGTGGAAGCCTTCCAGAGCCGTCCAGCTGAAGGTGGCCAGCAGGGACCAGTGTAAAAAGAGACCCAGACCCTGGCACACCCAGCCCTCCTCGTTCTCATTCAGTTTTATGTGTCTAATTCTAAGCCAATCGCTGATGATTTCCTAACCCTAAGTATTGTTGTTGCCTAATCTTAACTAATTTCACAACGTTGACTACGTGATTAAAATGGTGCCTGATACGTTCACTAGAAGAGTCACTTGACCACAGCCTTAAACTGCTCCAGTGCTGTAGTAACTAGGGGATGTAGCTCAGTGGTAGAGCGCATGCTTCGCATGTATGAGGTCCCGGGTTCAATCCCCGGCATCTCCATCAGGTATTATGGTACAGTCTGTAAAAGAGCTGCACAAGATATTACTCTGACAGGAGAAATGAAATGCGACAACGTGGAAGACTAACTTAACAAGCGTCCATCATCTCTGTACACTTTACCCATGTCCTGCTGCAGCCTTGGCCACAGTGTATGAATGTGTGAGAATGGTGAATGGTTCCTGTACTATGTGAAAGTGCTTTGAGTAGACGTTAAGAGTAGAAAAGCGCTATAGAAAGGTGATATATGTTGTTTTGGGAGTCTAAATCAACCTATATTGTTGTTTAGGTATGAGGACGTGTTAATCAGGTGGACAGATATATGACATTGTATACTATTAATACTAATATTCTTTCAAATCTGCTGGATGTGTAAATAATGAACTCAGGGGCGGAGCTTCATCACGGGGCCCTCTGCTACCAAGTCATTTTAAAATTAAAACCGTAAAAAGAGGTAAAATATCTGATGAATGCATGTTATAATGGGTCAGTTGTTGAGCCAAGTCAGCTTATAAGTCAAATAAATCACAAAGAAAAGACACATTTAACAAGTTTGTGTTGACGAACAAAGAAAACAGTTTGCCAGTCAAGTAAAAATGTTTCAGCACCACGGACAGAGACAGCTGATGGACAGAGACAGCTGATGGACAGAGACAGATGATGGACAGAGACAGCTGATGGACAGAGACAGCTGATGGACAGAGACAGATGATGGACAGAGACAGCTGATGGACAGAGACAACTGATGGACAGAGACAGCTGATGGACAGAGACAGATGATGGACAGAGACAGCTGATGGACAGCTGATGGACAGAGACAGCTGATGGACAGCGATGGTGCTGAACAGACCAAGATGCACTCAATCAGTACCACACTATATAACTAACATGGCTCTATTATCTATATGTTTGATAAGCAGAGCTGGATTATCATAACATGAGATCAGGTGCAGTAATTAGCTTCTTTCAGCTGATAATCTGCAATGTGTCACTTTGGGCCCCGTTCTTGTCAAGTGATGAAAGATCGGCGGCGTTTGAGGGGCCGCTAATTGGCACGGGGCCCTGGGGAGGATGCACCCAAGTACCCACGCACCCACACACCCACGCACCCACGCTATCTCTGCTACTGACTGAACTGTTTGCCATATAATGTAAAAATATGTCAGTTTACAACTTGTTTCTGCTGCCCCCAAGTGGACAGAAGATCTGTTGCAGGTTGAAAGCTCTTCATGATTTCAGTAAATGAAATGACCAGTTAACACACAACGGATGGAGGGACCTAATTTAATTTAATGGATTCCATTTTGTTGCTTTTTTCAACACTTTTTGTATTTTTACTTTTTTTATTGTCAATAAACCTAATTTAAATGACATTACACCTCATGTTTTAGTTTACGAAAAGCAAAAATAATCAATTATTTCGACCAATAGTTAAGATCAGAGGATGTTGAGGGAATCGCAGAAGCTCAAAGTTTGGTCAGGATGCTGTTTTAAAACCATTTAAACATTTTTTTCAAATACTATAAAATAAAACAACCACAATTCAATGGAAGTAATCATTAATTTGACCTGCGAAGAACGTTGTATGTGTTCAAATACAACATTCATGCATGCATCCAAGTTATTTGGGTGAAAGAAACCCATATTTCTGATATAAAGAACTTCAAAGTTTTTTGTCAAGGACAACACAAGGGTTAAAACATTGCTCTACTGCACCCCTAGTGGTAAAATAAACTCCAACAGGTATGTGTGACTTGCTAAATTGCTCTGAATTAAAAATGTGCATAATACAATGTAAAAAATATGAATATAGGACTGTATACCCTAATAATATATGGGACTGTATGTACTAATATTCTCACATTTCAAAATGAATAATAGTTGAAGGCTTTTTCGTCATGAATAGTCCAACTCCATTTGAGCTGCACAGGGTATTTTAATTGGGCTATTTTTCAGAGTTCTAAGCAGCATATTTCAAGAGAGCAGATATATTACTATACACCGTCCCAACCAGACTCTACTCACCCCATCCCACCACGCTGAGCTTCAGCAGGTATCTCCTGACGTAGGTGTTGAAGACTCGGACTAGGAGAAGGTAGAGGTGGAAGCCTTCCAGAGCCTCCCAGCTGAAGGTGGCCAGCAGGGACCAGTGTAAAAAGAGACCCAGACCCTGGCACACCCAGCCCTCCTCGTTCTCATTCAGTTTTATGTGTCTAATTCTAAGCCAATCGCTGATGATTTCCTAACCCTAAGTATTGTTGTTGCCTAATCTTAACTAGTTTCACAACGTTGACTACGTGATTAAAATGGTGCCTGATACGTTCACTAGAAGAGTCACTTGATCAATGCCTTAAACTGCTCCAGTGCTGCAGTAACTAGGGGATGTAGCTCAGTGGTAGAGCGCATGCTTCGCATGTATGAGGTCCCGGGTTCAATCCCCGGCATCTCCATCAGGTATTATGGTACAGTCTGTAAAAGAGCTGCACAAGATATTACTCTGACAGGAGAAATGAAATGCGACAACGTGGAAGACTAACTTAACAAGCGTCCATCATCTCTGTACACTTTACCCATGTCCTGCTGCAGCCTTGGCCACAGTGTATGAATGTGTGAGAATGGTGAATGGTTCCTGTACTATGTAAAAGTGCTTTGAGTAGACGTTAAGAGTAGAAAAGCGCTATATAATAGAAAGGTGGTATATGTTGTTTTGGGAGTCTAAATCAACCTATATTGTTGTTTAGGTATGAGGACGTGTTAATCAGGTGGACAGATATATGACAATGTATACTATTAATACTAATATTCTTTCGAATCTGCTGGATGTGTAAATAATGAACTCAGGGGCGGAGCTTCATCACGGGGCCCTCTGCTACCAAGTCATTTTAAAATTAAAACTGTAAAAAGAGGTAAAATATCTGATGAATGCATGTTATAATGGGTCACTTGTTGAGCCAAGTCAGCTTATAAGTCAAATAAATCACAAAGAAAAGACACATTTAACAAGTTTGTGTTGACGAACAAAGAAAACAGTTTGCCAGTCAAGTAAAAATGTTTCAGCACCACGGACAGAGACAGCTGATGGACAGAGACAGCTGATGGACAGAGACAGATGATGGACAGAGACAGCTGATGGACAGAGACAGCTGATGGACAGAGACAGCTGATGGACAGAGACAGATGATGGACAGAGACAGCTGATGGACAGAGACAACTGATGGACAGAGACAGCTGATGGACAGAGACAGCTGATGGACAGAGACAGCTGATGGACAGCTGATGGACAGAGACAGCTGATGGACAGCGATGGTGCTGAACAGACCAAGATGCACTCAATCAGTACCACACTATATAACTAACATGGCTCTATTATATCTATATGTTTGATAAGCAGAGCTGGATTATCATAACATGAGATCAGGTGCAGTAATTAGCTTCTTTCAGCTGATAATCTGCAATGTGTCACTTTGGGCCCCGTTCTCGTCAAGTGATGAAAGATCGGCGGCGTTTGAGGGGCCCCAAATTGGCACGGGGCCCTGGGGAGGATGCACCCAAGTACCCACGCACCCACACACCCATGCACCCACGCTATCTCTGCTACTGACTGAACTGTTTGCCATATAATGTAAAAATATGTCAGTTTACAACTTGTTTCTGCTGCCCCCCCAAGTGGACAAAAGATCTGTTGCAGGTTGAAAGCTCTTCATGATTTCAGTAAATGAAATGACCAGTTAACACACAACGGATGGAGGGACCTAATTTAATTTAATGGATTCAATTTTGTTGCTTTTTTCAACACTTTTTGTATTTTTACTTTTTTTATTGTCAATAAACCTAATTTAAATGACATTACACCTCATGTTTTAGTTTACGAAAAGCAAAAATAATCAATTATTTCGACCAATAGTTAAGATCAGAGGATGTTGAGGGAATCGCAGAAGCTCAAAGTTTGGTCAGGATGCTGTTTTAAAACCATTTAAACAATTGTTTTCAAATACTATAAAATTCAATAAAACACCCACAATTCAATGGAAGTAATTATTAATTTGACCTGCGAAGAACGTTGTATGTGTTCAAATACAACGTTCATGCACGCATCCAAGTTATTTGGGTGAAAGAAACCCATATTTCTGATATAAAAAACTTCAAAGTTTTTTGTCAAGGACAACACAAGCGTTAAAACATTGCTCTACTGCACCCCTAGTGGTAAAATAAACTCCAACAGGTATGTGTGACTTGCTAAATTGCTCTGAATTAAAAATGTGCATAATACAATGTAAAAAACATGAATATAGGACTGTATACCCTAATAATATATGGGACTGTATGTAGTAATATTCTCACATTTCAAAATGAATAATAGTTGAAAGCTTTTTCGTCATGAATAGTCCAACTCCATTTGAGCTGCACAGGGTATTTTAATTGGGCTATTTTTCAGAGTTCTAAGCAGCATATTTCAAGAGAGCAGATATATTACTATACACCGTCCCAACCAGACTCTACTCACCCCATCCCACCACGCTGAGCTTCAGCAGGTATCTCCTGACGTAGGTGTTGAAGACTCGGACTAGGAGAAGGTAGAGGTGGAAGCCTTCCAGAGCCGCCCAGCTGAAGGTGGCCAGCAGGGACCAGTGTAAAAAGAGACCCAGACCTTGGCACACCCAGCCCTCCTCGTTCTCATTCAGCTGCCACACCCAGAAGCTGCACAGCAGGAAGGTGAGATGGAGGCAGAGCAGCGCTCCTGCTAGTTGCAAATGCAGCTCAATAGCCTTCTCTGGATGCCGACGTCTAAAAGGAAAAGAATATATTATGGTCATTTTTCTATTGCCTATTTGGCAGATACAGTACTGTATATGGCCATTACTGACCTACATTCTACAGATACTTTCACGTCAACATAGTCCTATGGGCCCAGTGGACCTCGGACTGATGCAGTGTGCCAACCCGGTCTCACGCCAGTTCGTGAAATGGTCACGTTATTTTGATTTATTGATTTGTGTACAGGTCACGATTTTTGAACGTGACCATTTCACGAACTGCCATGACACTGGACTGCTCTCGGGGATGCAACAACGGGGACATGAAACGCCACAACAGGGAAATTAAACGCCACACTCCGGCCACAACAACGGGACGGCTGTGGTTAGGAAGAGTTTGTTCAACCTTGTTTTAGATTAGGTATCGTTTCTTTTGAGTAGTAAGGGTGGACTGCCAGGTGTGTTAATCCTGTTTTCTCCTGTTTAATTAGTTAGGTAGGTAAGTCTTTTGTCATTCTTTTTGCCATTTTGTTTGTTAGGTTAATTTCTTAGCTTCTAGATAGAATTGTTTTTTTGTTGGTTATTTTGGTGGTAGTACACCCTGAAGCCTTGTATAATTTACCTATATCTATATATTTTCTTTTTAATGTAAAATAAATAAGTTTTTCTGACATTCAAACAAATAATTGTTTGTGGCTACTTGGGAGACGGGGAGTAGGCCATTGTATAGGCCTACTGTATTTACCTGACAGAGAACGCTGCAGATTCAGAATGTTATCACAAAATATCATAATGAAAACATGGAATAATCAGACATTAGCGTCAAGGACTCTAACTAACTAACACTAACTCTAACATTAACTCTATGTAACTCACCCACTGGCAAAGTGGAATAGATCTGTTGAACTTGTAACCCATAATTACATCCATTTTGCACACCTTACAGCAGTTTGCACATTGTATTCATTTGTGTTTGTGTACTGCTGCGATGACATGAATACCCCCCCGGAACAAATAAAGTATCCATACAGTGTGATTACATAGTCAAATTACATCAGTTAATGCTTCAGGATCTTCAACGAGATAACTGAACCTCATATTGAGTAGAGCTAAATGTGTGAAATAATCCAATAATAACACATATATAACACAACACGTAATGCTTCAGTTCCATGACAGGAAGTCATAATGTCATCATCTCTGTTAGACTATCATTACAGGAATCTTTTCATATAATTCACCCCAGACTTATGGGAATAATAATTTGAAGTCAGACTTTAAAACTCACTGTAGACATATATAGAGGATCAAGCTGATGACTGTGAAGAAGATGGAGAGCGCTGATCCAGTGCAGGTGATGTAGCTCAGGTTGACAGCATCACTTTCTCTCACTGATAACACAGGGTTCTGGCTGGGAAAAGAGACAATACACATTCAATTTAAAGGGCTCATATTCTGCTCATTTCCAGGTTCATAATTTTTTGAGGTTTTGAGGTTGTACCAGAATAGGTTTACATGGTTTAATTTTATAGATTTATTTTACTGCACATTGCTGCAGCTCCTCTTTTCACCCTGTGTTCAGGTCTCTGTTTTAGCTACAGAGTGAGACCTCTCACTGCTGGGACATCTTTGTTGGCAGTCGCACATGCTCAGTAGCTAGGTAAGATCACATGATCAGTAGCTAGGTAAGATCACATGCTCAGTAGCTAGGTAAGATCACATGATCAGTAGCTAGGTAAGATCACATGCCCAGTAGCTAGGTAAGATCACATGATCAGTAGCTAGGTAAGATCACATGATCAGTAGCTAGGTAAGATCACATGAGCTAGCTAGCTGTTGTGTGTGTGTTAATTTTACCACAAGCACAGCAAAGAAGCCCATGTGGTAGCAGCTGCAAATAAATTCAGCTCCGCTGTCATCGGTATCACAGCCCTCTGTGCTCCAGCTACCTAAAAACACACACACACACACACACACACACACACACACATACAATATGATGAGAAACGCATAAGCGTGCAAGACAACATACAGTTTCACATTCAATACAATACAGGAATACAGAATACAAAAGGCTACATAAAGTGTAAATTAAGTAGGCATTACAAAACTGGTGCAAACGGAGGTGTAAGTAAGATTAAGGATATGCAAAAGTGATATGGTCATAAAAACAATATACATGAATAGACAGTCTATATAAATGCTGAGATGTAGTGAAGAGCCAACAAAACAAAACAAAAACAGTTAGTGCAAATTATGATCTCGTTAGTGATGTTGATCAGTTATAATGCAAATATATATATATATATATATATATATATGTGTGTAAATGCTGAGATGTAGTAAAGAGTCAGTATACAGATATATGCAGATTGTGGTGTACAAAAATTGTGTGACAACAAAGGCTGGATGAATGACAGTTGAGCAATACCTGGGCAGATGAATAGTGCAAAAGGGCGTAAACAGAATATGATAGCAATGCAGGTGTAGATGTGCATCTGTGCAAATATGCAATGGGGCGTGACTGAGGTAATGGATTGCAGTAATGCAATAATGCAATAGGGGTGGGTTGCATTAACCTCTTAAGTGTCGGCTGAATTTTGAGCTTTTTGGTCTAAACGACATACCCAAATTAAAAGTGGTACAGCTCCCATATACTTTGACACTCAGGGATGTGCCTGGTATCACTGGAAAGAAAACACTCTCAAGTTTTTGTTACAAGTGTCAGGGTGATACTAGGCCTTACTGACAGAGTTATAGAGGCTAGAATGGAGGGTTTCTATTTCCGTCCAAGTAATTCATCTGTAAACTGACTAAAATACACTGCTGTAAACACATCTAGTGAGATACAGACAACACAATGTCATAGCCACATGTCTTAGCTTACTACAGAAAAAGGTGTGAAGTCAAAAGACTCAAAAATGGATTTATATGACTGTTTTTCTACAGATATGTCTATGCGTTTTTGTTTTGTGCCATTTGGAGTCTCCAAAAGGACCTTTGGTTACCAAGCCTGCATGCTGAGTTTCAAAGGCTTATAACTTTTGAACCCCTTTGCCTAGAAACATAGTCTTGGTATCTAATGAAAGCTTACACTCTGAGGTATTTTGCTATCTATTTGGATTTGATGTCAGTCATTTAGGCACAACATTACATAAGCATAACCACACAAAACCCATATTTTCTTCCATTCCGCCTGAGAGATTTTGATAAAAAAGGGCAAACAAAGTGCACTGGCAAGGTTTTTTATATAGAAATATTAGAAAATTGAAAAACTAAACTGTGCAAAATACAAAAACACACACATGAATGAAACAAAAACTATTTACATGAACGAAGAGCCTGAGTCATAATCAAGTGTATTATAGATGTAAAAATATTAGAAAATTACAAAACTGCAGTGCAAAATACAAGAACACACATGAATGATAAAAAAATATTTACATAGTGGACCACAGATGCAAATTAGCTGTAGAGCTAACTCCGGTACAGGGTACAGTGTCACACAAACTTCTGTTTTGAAGTTAGAAATTGTTCAGGGTGTGCCATGTGTTGTAACAGTCCCTGGTTATTGTAAAACACAGGCACACATCACAGGAGGAGCATTTCACTGTGGTCCTCTGGTGGCAGTGGACACACCTCCTCCGACCTACGGTGCCATCCTGTGTAAAATGCACAGGTTTGTGTAAGGCACCTGGGGGAGCAGGAGGGGGTGGCTGTGGAGGGGCTGTGGTGGTAGACCCAACCGCTTTCAGCTCCATCACCAGGGTCTTGCGAAATGCCTTGTGCGACATCACCTTCTCCTGCCTTGCAATGGCCATCTCCTTGTAAAGGATGTAGGCGTTGACGATTGCGATGTCGATGAAGTGGAACAGGAAAGACCGGTACCACTTCTTGGTCTTGTGCAGTATGGTGTAGTAGCCAATCAGGGCATCAGACAGGTCCACACCACCCATGTTCTTGAGTAGAGAAACAAATATAGGCAAAGGAACATAGCCATTATATTGATATTGATGCATTGACATGATATCAAAATTCAATTCAAAGAGTTGAAATTATGAAAACACTGTACATACCTGTTGTAATCATTGATGGCTGGTGGGATGGAGACATCCTGTACAGACCACTGCCCATCTGCCCCCTTGATCCTTCTCTGGACCGTATCCTCTCCATGTGCTGCGTGGATTGTGTAACACATCAGCACATCCCTGGTGTCCCTCCACTGAACAAACACCATGGGCCCCTCAAGGATCCAGCGAATGGTGCCCCGGGGAGCCTTCCTCTCAAGCCCGCCTGGTCTGTCCTTGGGGAACCCAATACGCTGTTGGCAAATGGTACCCCAGGCCCAGTTCTTCTTTGCCAGCAGGTCGCGAAATAGATCTGGGCTTGTGTAAAAGTTATCCACGAATAACTTGTACCCGGTACCAAGCACTTGCGTATTCACAAGCTGCATTACGGAGTCATAACTGAGCCCCTTGACAATTTGTGATCCTTTGCCTTCGTACACGAAGAAGTCCCAGGTGTAACCATTGTTGGAATCCGCCAGCACAAACAGCTTATAACCCCACTTCATAGGCTTATTCTTCATGTACTGGCGGAGTCCGCTGCGGGCTTTGGATGCGACCATCCTCTCATCAATGGAAACACACTGGCGGGGGTGGTAATTCGCCATGCACACCTGGCTAACCTCATGGTACATTGGCTTAATTTTACAAAGCCTGTCGTACCCAGCGGTGCCTCTTTTTAGGTTGTTGGCAGCGTCGTCGGCAGGGTCACTGAGGTGGATGGTGCGCAAGATGGCTTTGAACCTGCGCCCTGACATCACACTCGATGGAAAAGAAAAGGCGTATAGCTCAGATCTTCTCCAATAGTCGGTGATGTTCGGTGTCTCGATTAGTCCCATGTAGATAATCATCGCCAAGTATGACATCATGTCTGGCATGGTGATCCTCTGAAAGGTGTCTGGGTGTTCAGTTTCTCCAAACTTGTTGGAATTGTTCACAATGACTTGTAGTATATGATTGGTCATGGACAAACTAAATAACTGTAGAACTGTGTATTGTAAACCACCCATGGCTACCAGGTGTGCGTGCTGGGCGGAAGGATAGCTGTTCAGGAGTGATGTCCTCCACATCAGTGCCTTGCCATGCACCTTCAGGTCCAGAACTCTGCTCTGGAGTGCTTCTTCCTCCTGTTCTCCCTCTGGCTCTCCCTCTGGCTCTTCCTCTGGCTATGCCTCTGGCTCTCCCCCTCCCCTGTCTTGCAGGCTGTGTGGAGGTAGAGGGTTGGGGTTCCAGCTCCTCTTCTTCCTCCTCCTCCTCCTCCTCCTCCTCCTCCTCCTCCTCCTCCTCAACAGTCCTTGGGGTTCTCCTGGGCCACTTTGCCTTTGGCTGCCAATCTGAGTCAGATGACTCTGGCTCTCTGAAACACAGACATGCAATGATTAGCTTATCTCACACCTCATACACACACAATAACATCCCCGCCCCCCCAGAATAAACCCACTGCAATTACAGGCAAGTATTCCCTTCCCCACCAGAATGAGCCCACTACCTAGCCTTTGTTATTTATAACACACCTCCCCCCTACACAGCACCCTTCCCAAACTACAAAGTTTCTGTATTGACCACAGTCAGAGAAAACTCAAAATGCATTTTATTCAATCACATCTACAATTTTCCCCTAGACAAACACACACAATAACTTCTCAAATAACGTCTGTAATAAATACTTTTTGATAAAATAATCAATACATAATATATGTACTCACAGTTCAAGATCAGGATCCCTTCCATCGAGAAAAGCCTCCTCAGCTTCAGAGTCCACAGAGACTTCGCTTTCAGAAGAGGATGCAATATCTGCATTTGGTCTTTCGACCAATATGGCAGCTGCCTCCTCCGCTGTAAACCACTTCTTTCGCCCGAACATGTTTACAAAAACTTTAGAAAAAGTTTGTAAAAGTTATCAAAAAAACTCACCAAAGTCGCTCTCTGTAATAACGTGTGCGTAACCCAACTCGAAAAATGGTTTGTGCGAGGGCGCACGTATTGCGCACAGGCTATAAAGGTTTTACGCACGGCTATACCAGGGCACACCCTAACCTGATGGCACATTATCATATATCGTTGGAATCATCTCCTTATTCGCTAAAAAGGTAGGAGGGTTCCGGACCATAAAATTGCTACTGGCAGGAACAACTGTCGATCAAAAGGAGGGTGGTCCAAATTGAAAGCAGAGACATCATTGGCTTCTTAGCCCTCCGGGAACCTATTGGCTCATGAGAGGGCTTGTTTGATTCGTCAGACTTTACACATCAAACGTGACACCCAAAGCGTAGCGTTAGAAGTCTCGCATGAGAAGTGAGAGTCGAAAAAATGTCCGGAAGTGAACTATTGTTTACCGTTTTTATGTCATAATTCGGTCAGAAACGTCAAGATTGTGAGGCGAACAGCTCGTTTTGGATATAATGGCTTGGATATTCCATTTCCTTGGACTCTTGGGGATTTACGAAAAGAATTTGTTTTGGACAATTTCGCCGAAGTGGATAAAGGGAAGAATGTGAAGGTATGTAAGCACACTTGAATCGGCGCTGTCCTTTTCAGTGAACTAACAACTAGATTACAGTTTTACTACTGCTATAAATCATCTTATGCTTTGTGTGTGGGCTTAATGGAATCCTGAGAGTGTAAGCTTTCAATCGATGTGCTGCATGACCGTATATTTTGAAGATTTAATGCTTTAAAGCTACAATGAAGTTTATGCAGCGTCACTTTCGAGCGGAACTGTACCGTACACGGTACGGTGACCCTTAACCCTTTAGGCGCCAGGTATTATTTTTAAAAATACTAGATTTTGACACCTAAATTTCAGAAGTCTCTGGCTTGAAAGTGGTTTGAGATAGAGACAAAGTGTAAATGAGACAAATATTGAGAATAACCTAACGTTTATCTCGGGAGTAAATTTCCCCATCTAATTTGCATATTATGATGTCATATGGCGGCGGCCATATTGGATTATGTAATTTCCATGAAATTCCTGATATTTTAGAAGAGAGTTGAACTTATTTCATCAGATTTACCCCCCTCCATCCATTTGTTATGTTGTCCACATATCAAATGAACAGGGAAAAAGTCAATTGTAAGCCAACAGTCGTAAACTAGAACTATTACTACACCACAAAACTCATGTAAACAGTAGGCGTTATTTAGTTTTTTTTTGTTTTTTTTTACCCACCACCACGCTATTGGAGGACACTTTTTCTTTTCTTTTTTCTTCTCTTCTTCATTATTATCATTATTATTATACAGTACAGAGACAATATGAACAATATTGAGACCCCCCCCCCACCACCCAACCACAAAGCCTAACAAATGGACAGGAAAACTGTATATGGTAAAACCAACAGTTTAAAATGATGACTACTGTGCCATATAGTAGCATATACATGTAAACAGAAAGCTGTTCATGTGCAGCCTGGACGTGGAGTGGTGTGTGTCTCCTCTCTGCTCTGACGGCAGGCTGTGACGGCTGCGCGAGGCTACTGAGAGACTGACCGCCTGTGACGGCTTTTGGACGGGGGAGGGGCTCACGGCAGCACCCGCTCCTCGTATAACTTTTTCTCGGAGAAAACAACAGTTTGATTCAGTACCGCTTCGTGTCCCTAATTATTTTGTGTAAGATTGAAGAAACATTTACATTTACACCCCGCTCTGTAAGCCAGGGCAAGAACGGCGCTGCATACGTGATTCAATGCAGGCTGGACGCGGAGCGCTGTGTGTCTCCTCTCTGCTCGCTGTGCGAGGCTACTGAGAGACTGACCGCCTGTTAGAGCTTTTGGAAGGGGGAGGGGCTCACGGCAGCACCCGCTCCTCGTTGAGCACATAACTGCTGAGTAATACGTGCTTTCACGAGTCTCCAAACACCACAAAAGTCTCCAATAACACCACAAAAGTCGCTAGTCGCTTTCGACAAAAAAAGTCACGTTTGGATGGGATTTTCTCGAACATTTTGCATTGAAGCATGACGTATTTCTGAGCTAAGGTCCAAGTACGGGATGTCTGCCAACTAGTGGAGGGGAGTATGAATGACATATAACACTCTATTCAGAGAAAACAGCTGTTTGATTTAGTACGCCGTCATGTCGCAATTTTGCGACTTTGGCGCTTAAAGGGTTAAGCATGAATGATGGAGAACGGTTAGCATGTACAGTGATCTGACAGGAGCTCAGACAGACGTACTTTGAAGGCCGTTAGTGGGATAAGGGTTTTGAGTTTCAGGGTTTTTTGAAGTGCATTCCAGTCATTTGCAGCTGAGAACTGGAAGGAGTGGCGGCCAAAGGAGGTGTGGGCTTTAGGGGTGACCAAAGAGATGTAACTGCTTGAGCGCAGGTTGCGGGCGGGAGAAGCTATAGTGACCAGGAGCGTAGGTACAGCGGGGCTTTGCCCAGCAAGGATTTGTAAATGAGTTGGTACCAGTGAGTTAGGCATCGAGTGTGTAACGAGAGCCAGCCGACTAATGCATAGAGCTTGCAATGGTGGGTGTTATAAGGGGCTCTGCTCACAAAACGTATGGCACTGTGGTAGAGACATCCAGTTTATCCAGAGAGAGTTTGAGGCAGTTCTGTAAACGATATCACTGACGTCGAGAATTGGTAAAATTGTCATTTTTAATAAAGCGAGTTTGGCAGCGTGAGTGAAGGAGGCCCTGTTGCGGAATAGGAAACCGATCCAAGACTTAACTTTAGATTGAAGGTGGGTTATGTGTTGCTGGAAGGAGAGCAAATGTTTAACCAGACACGTATTTGTACACTGCCACATTTTCTTATTCCAACCCATCGAGCGTGGTGATGCTAATTGGATGGGCAGCGATCTATAGAAAAGCATGAACTTGGTTTTGCCAGAGTGTAGCAGTAGTTTGAGGTTTTGGAAGGAGTGCTGAATGGCATTGAAGCTCTCCTGGAGGCAGAGGTCTCAAGTAAAAAAGTACTTTGTTACCTTACTTAAGTAGAAATTTTGGGTATCTATACGTTACTGGAGTAACTATTTTACAGCAGACTTTTTACTTCTGCTTCTTACAAATTAATTAATATGTTTGTTGGTTATTGTAGTTTGTAGATGGTGTGGTGGAAACTTTTCGTGTTTGCAGCAGGGTGTATTTCAAAAAGGACAAGATGAAACAAATAAGACTATTTGAGAATGAAACCAAAGTTTGGTCTTTGAGTATTTATTCATATTTGCAAAAAGGAAAGAAAAAAACGACAATTGCAAGCGTGACAAGCGGGACGCGAACC
The DNA here is from genome assembly GCF_008315115.2 of Sander lucioperca. Classification (NCBI taxonomy): domain Eukaryota; kingdom Metazoa; phylum Chordata; class Actinopteri; order Perciformes; family Percidae; genus Sander; species Sander lucioperca. Next base: position 26,847,318 of record NC_050177.1, on the reverse strand, counting down.
TCCTTACGTGGAAATTCGCCGTTACATACTACTCTCTAAATCCTCTCTAACTGCTGCTCTGCCCGGTGCGTTATACAAACACGCTGAAAGACGCCTTTTTCGTCGCATCAGACCCACACCCAGATCAAATGAGAACGGGCTGGAGAATGAGATCAACTCCCTTTCAGCATTGAGAGAGAACCTCTGTTTAATTATTTATACACAGAAAATACAGGAAATACACAGCAGAATTATTTAACCCCAAAACAAAGGAAAAAACACAACAAAAGTTCAAAAAAAGGCAACAAAAACGAAAAAAAAACAAGACGACAAAAAGTTTGAAAAACGGCAAAGAAATAGTCAGAGAAATGAATGTTTTGTGTCTGAGTCTCTGATCTGCTTCTCAGTGAGAGTGTGTGTGATGGTGAACAGACTGAACTTTGATTTCAGCAGCTGATGTTCAGTCAGTGTTTCTGTCCACAGGAGAGACTCTCAGTCCTGCAGAGGACTCAGACACTGGGACCGGGAGACTCAGTCGAGGACTCAAACACTGAGGACGAGAGACTCTCAGTCCTGCAGAGGACTCAGAGACACTGAGGAACCAGGAGAGACTCTAAACCCAGGATAGAGAGGCTGAGTGAATGTGGTGTTGAAGGTGTGGAGGTGGATCAGTGAGTCAGAGGAGACTGTGTAGAAGGACAGAGAGCCAGCTGGACAGTCCACATACACTGCTACTCTACCAGAGACAGAGGAGGAGGAGATGTCTGTTCTGATGTTATTGTGCCAGACAGAGTAACCACCATCAGAGCAGATCAGACTCCAGGACTGATCATTACATCCAAACCAACAGTCTGTACTGTCTCCTCTCCTCCTGATTCCTCTGTAACTCACTGATATATAAACCACTCCTCTCCTCTCAACCTCCCAGTAACAGCGACCAGTCAGACCATCTCTACACAGCAGCTGATGACAGTCAAACCTCTCTGGATGATCAGGATATGACTGCTTCTCCTCCACACATGTCACCTTCCTGTTGTTGTCAGACAGTTTGAGGTCTCTGCTCACTGTGTTTGTGTCCAGTTCCAGTTGACAGACATCTGATGGAGAGAAAC
>NC_050177.1:26798727-26841227 GCF_008315115.2 Sander lucioperca | reverse complement strand
AACAGAAACGCTGGAGCCTTACGTAGGCTACGGTGACAGTTCTGCATTTAGCCTACATAGAAGCAAAAATATGCCTTTAGACTCAACTCTCTTCAAAAAAACACGTCAGGCAAGATGTTGCTGAACAAAATCCAACCTCAACCAGCAGTCTGCTTATTTTGCTTATGCTGATTGTCTGTCAGATTGGGTCCCTTCTGGTTTTACCCATTTTCTGTAATGACATTTTCTGTAGTCTTGTATTAACTGCTTGTGCTGATTGTCTGCTTAATATTATTCTGTATTCATTGTCTGCATTATTCATTACTACATGATGCTGCCTGACTCCTCTAAGCTCTTCATTCTGTTCAGATGTTTCTTTTTCTCTCTGGTTCTGATTTGAGATGTGTGTTTTTTATATTTAACATCAGGCAGAGGGTCAACAGGTGAAAATTATCCTTTTGGCCCAAATACAGGGATGTTGATCAATGTGCATTCACCCTGAAAATTAGTTAATAATTCAAACTTAAAACACACTCACACTTCTTCACACCAGGTTTCAACCTCTGCGGTCCACCATTGTCCATCCTGCAGGAAGAAATAGTCACAATCAACTTCATACACCTTCACTCAGATCCTCCATTAAACATGAACCAGAGATCCTCGGTTAGTGGCAGAGGGACTGTTTTGTCCATCTGTCCATACCTGAGAGTTTCCAGACTCCAGTTAGGATCCTTAAGTCCTGCTGACAGCAGCTTCACTCCTGAGTCTCCAGGATGATTATAGCTCAGGTCCAGCAATCTCAGATGGGAGGGGTTGGAGCTCAGAGCTGAGGCCAGACAAGAACAGCCTTCCTCTGTGATCAGACAGCCTGACAGACTGCAAAAACACACACAGACACACCCATGCACGCGTTAGATGCATTGTATGCTCATGACAGCAACAAAAACTGTCACTGATGGAGAATAGTGTTCTGAAGTCCTGTAATAAACCTGCTCTTGGTAAATCCAAGTGATATGTCTGTTTCGTGAACAGAAACCTTATCCTGGTGACAGGCTCCAGAGTCAGCGAACCCCTTCAGTACGATATTGCTGCCACGTCTAATACAGAATCATAAAACAGACTAAAGAGACTTATATTATATATAATATAGATATTTAACTTCGTCCTCGGGTCCAGATTAGAAGCTGAGAACTGAGGCCATGGTGTCCACTAAATAATTATTATATGAAGAAAATAAGAGCTCATGAAACAGCTGAATACCAACCTGAGAGTTTCCAGTCTGCAGTCTGGACTCTTCAGTCCAGCAGACACCAGCTTCACTCCTGAATCCTTCAGATCGTTGTTACTCAGGTCCAGCTCTCTCAGACTAGAGGACTGGGAGCTGAGAACTGAGGACAGAGCTTCACAGCTTCTCTCTGACAGGTTACAACCACTCAGTCTGAAGAGGAATCAGCAACACATAAGAAAATAATTACAAGAAAACGTCAGGAAGAAGAAAAACTATATTTCATCTGGATAGTTACGTGTGCACGTACAGAGCTTTGTTGGAGGCTTTGACCACGGGCAGCAGCCTTAGAAGAGCCTCCTCTGAAGCGCCGTATTTCTTCAGGTCAAACACATCCAGATCTTTCTCTGATGACAGTAAGATGAAGACCAGAGCTGACCAGTGAGCAGCGGAGAGACTTCCTGATCTCAGGGATTGTTGGATCTCCTCCACTAGAGAACGATCATTCATTTCATTCAGACAGTGGAACAGATTGATGCTTCTCTCTGGAGACAGATTCTCTCTGATCTTCTTCTTGATGTATTTGGCTGTTTTCTTGTTTGTCTCTGACATACTTCCTGTCTGTGTCAGCAGACCTCGTAGGAGAGCCTGATTGGTCTCCAGTGAAAGACCCAGGAGGAAGCGGAGGAACAAGTCCAGATGTCCATTTGGACTCTGTAAGGCCTCGTCCACAGCACTCTGGTAGAACTGTTTTGATTTGTCTCTGAAAAGTGTACACAACCAGATTGTTTTCCGTTTCTCCAATAGCAGATTGACTCCAGAGTTGGTGAATGTCAGATGGACATGAAGAGCAGCCAGAAACTCGTGAACACTCAGATGGACGAAGCAGAACACATTGTCCTGGTACAGTCCTCTCTCCTCTTTAAAGATCTGTGTGAACACTCCTGAGTACATTGAGGCTGCTCTGATATCGATGCCACACTCTGTCAGGTCTGATTCGTAGAAGATCAGGTGGTCTTTCTGCAGCTGCACAAAAGCCAGTTTTCCCAGAGACTCGATCATCTTCCTGGTGTCTGGACTCCAATGTGGATCCTTCTCCGCTCGTCCATCATACTTGACATTCTTCCGTTTGGACTGAACCACCAGGAATTGGACGTACATCTCAGTCAGGGTCTTGGGCAGCTCTCCTCCATCTCTGGCCTTTGACATGTCCTCCAGAACTGTAGCAGTGATCCAGCAGAAGATTGGGATGTGGCACATGATGTGGAGGCTTCGTGATGTCTTGATGTGGGAGATGATTCTGCTGGCCTGCTCCTCATCTGTGAATCTTTTCTTGAAGTACTCCTCCTTCTGAGGGTCAGTGAATCCTCTGACCTCTGTCACCAGGTCAACACACTCAGGAGGGATCTGATTGGCTGCTGCAGGTCGTGTGGTTATCCAGAGGCGAGCAGAGGGAAGCAGTTTCCCCCTGATGAGGTTTGTCAACAGCACATCCACTGAGGTGGACTCTGTAACATCAGTCAGGATTTTGGTGTTGAGGAAGTCCAGAGGAAGTCGACACTCATCCAGACCGTCAAAGATGAACACAACCTGGAACTCTTCAAACCTGCAGATTCCTGCTTCTTTGGTTTCACTAAAGAATAAATGAACAAGTTCCACCAAGCTGTACTTTTCCTCTTTCAGCACATTCAGCTCTCTGAAAGTGAATGTAAATGTGAACTGGATGTCTTGGTTGGCTTTGTCTTCAGCCCAGTCCAGAGTGAACTTCTGTGTTAAGACTGTTTTCCCGATGCCAGCCACTCCCATTGTTATCACTGTTCTGATTTGTTCATTTCTTCCAGGTGGAGTTTTAAAGATGTCTTTCCATATGATTGTTGTTTCTGGTCTGGCTGGTTTCCAGGATGCTGTTTCAATCTGTCTGACCTCATGTTCAACATTGACCTCTTCAGTCTCTCCCTTTGTGATGTAGATCTCTGTGAACATCTGATCCAGAAAGGTTTTCTTTCCTGCTTTAGCAATTCCCTCAAACACACACTGGAACTTGTTTTGTGAGTTGGATTTGACTTTTCGCTGGCATGAAGCAAGAATATCTGAAAACATAAAACAATGAAATCCATGAGGGGTTGTTGCAGTTAATGTCTGTGCACATTTCTGTTTTTTCTAAAATCTATTTAAGAGATTAACTTATTTAAAATGACTTATTATTCCTCAACAACTGATATGTTGTGTTTCTGTGGTCTCCAAAGAAACCAGAAGGTGTATGAATTAATTACAGAGGGATGGGAATTAATATTGTCCAAGCTTTTTCTCACTGTGGCATCAATGTGTACAATTGTTAACCAGAAGAGCCTGCCAAAAACTGGATTGTCTGACTCTGTTTCATCAACTTTTGTTCTTGGAGACACAATTGGTTTCTGTGGTAGATGTGTGTTTGGTAGCTTGTTCTGTTGTTGTAAGCAGAATATATACGTCTATCTTTGTAGGTAAGAGGGAGACATTGGCTACAAAGCTACTGTTTGTTGAAGACATTGTGATATCTTTGATATTTTGTTACATCCATTTTCTATTTCATAATATTATATATACAGTATATTATATATAAGATGACTTACCTGAAGGTTCTGAGATGGTGTTTGATAAATTCTTCAGTAGCTCATTCTGATTTATCTTCACTAAAACTATTCTGGTCACTTTAATAGTGTTCATACTGTAGGTCGAGAACATCTGGTCCACTGTCTTCACCCTGTTTACTTTCTCCAGTTTGCTCTTTGGGATTGCTGGGAAGTCTTCAAGGGCCCCTTTCTGCTGTAGGTACCACTTAAATTTTTCAAAGTCCTCATCTCCCAAATCTTCTAAAGTTCTTAAAACGACCTCTGGAGGCGTTGCCATCTTTGGTCTCTGCAAAGATCCAAAAGATACCAAAAAAACACTGTCACCTCATATACCTCTGTTATCTTCACTTTCTATTTTTTTCTTAGCTCCACCCTAAGACGTTGGTATTTTCCAAGCTTCTCAAATTAATTCTTCAATTTCAATTCAAATTGTATTCATAGTGTCAAATAATAAGATAACTTACCTCCGATCACTTTACAGGTAGAGTCTAGACCTAATCATTCCCTCAGAGAGGCATTTGGTGCGACAGTGGCGAGTTTAGTCTGGATCTGAAAGTCCTACAGGATCTTGGATATACTGTATAAGATAAAACTTAATATGTGACTGTGCGATAGTCTTTGTATATGACAGCCTGAATTGAGAATGTTTCGCTGATTGTTGACTCCTGTAAGGTTAATTATTGTACGAATAAAATGAAATGAGTTTCAAAGAAGCATCTAAACAGGTTGTGCATTCTTATTTTGCATTTTGTTTTGTTTCTGATTAATTTGCCCAACCCTGTTTATGACAAACTTATTTAGTGAAGTTGAATCACACAGATGCAGGAGGCATTTACTCTGCTTCCCCATGAAAAGCCATGTTTGAGACTTTTTACTATTTACCATCGACCTTTAATGTACATTTTATATATGAGAAATATACTTTAGGCATGCAGTTCATATTTTATCAAACCTATCTAACTATTATTCTATCTATAATATTTATCTAATTTCTATTTGCGTAAACTGAATGAAGCAGCATACTCAAACAAGGGTGCACAGTACAGCACATATAGATATTCAAATGATGACTACACCAATTTTATCAAGCACAAGTACAGCTACACAGTATCTGATTGTGTATTATCAATGCTCCAAAAACTACAGAAATTTGGTACAGTGTATGTATAGGAAGACATGAGAGCAAATTTTTTAAAGGCCTTCAACATGTCAGGTTTTCATCTGTTGTTGTTTCTTCAGCTGTAGTTACAGAGTGACGCCACCAGGTGGATACACTACATTAGGAATATAGCCGTCAGCAGCTGTAGTTACAGACTGACGCCACCAGGTGGAGACACTACATCAGGAATATATCCGTTAGCAGTCGGAACATGTTCAATGTTTAAATAAAGTGTATACGTGACAGGGAATGGCACTGGAGGTTGGACCCAAATGCAGAGAGCAGGCAGGCAGGAGTAAGTTCGAGTAGCGGATTTATTAGACCAACAAAACAAAATACTTAACAACAAAGGGAGTCCTGAGATGAGCAGGCAAAAACTAATCCAGTGTAGAAATGACGAAAGGAATCCAATCCAAACAAGGTAGAACAAAAACCAGGGAAATCCAGGAAGCACAGAGCTACCCCGCATTTCCACAGGATGCGGAACGTCTGCGGACCAGCTCCGCTGCGGAAAGGCTGCGTGCACCGCCGTCCATCAATACCCACCAGGTCCGGATTTGTTGCGTAACGGCTGCAGCCAGCCGACCACGAGATCTCGCAAATTCACGTATGTTTGCGCGATATAACAGGATGTAGTTTATATAAACAGAACCACAAAACCAACAACAGTTTGTTTCCATCCAGAGGAGTAGAGGGGAAACAACTCTGAGCTGTGTTTTCAAGGTGTAGTGCAGGGAAATATGACCCGCTGTGAGCACTGTGTATTTTATTTTGAAAAGTAACCGGATGTTTTATTTTGTTTATGTGCTCGACTTCCTGTCCCGCACAATCTGAATTGTGCTGAATTGCTGCGGAGCTCTCCGTCGTCCGTCAAAAATAGAAGCTCTGTGTATCTGCTGTGGAGGGCTGCGGACTGACGGAGCTGGGACGGAGTCGGGACGCAGACGTTCCAAAGTCAGTGGAAATACACACACTGACTTTAATGGAAACCAAATGACTCCGTCAACGTTCCGCAGACGTTCCGCATCCAGTGGAAATTGCCTGCTAGACACGAACTGACAAAGGGAGGAACGACAGGAACAAAAACACACCAACCAGCAGCAGAAACGTAACATAATAATCCGACAAAGGACAAGGGAAACACAGAGACTATATACACAGGGTAACGAACACTAACAAGGGACAGGTGATACAACAGGTGGAGAAAACATGAAACCAACTAAGACAAAGAAACTTGACACAAGGACTGGTGAACTGGGGTCCATTTCAGGAAGGAGGTTTAACAAACTCTGAGTCTAACCCTGATGTCTGAGTTGATTTACCCTGAGATGGAAACTCTGAGTTTTCGGTTCCAGAACAGCTGATTAGAGTTGGTTCAATCAACTCCGAGTATGTTCACGCGCGTGCACCACCACAATAAAAAAGCAGCATGAATGGAGCCATGATACTACGATTCACCATGGTAACAACCACAAACAAACGGGTCGGCGGAAATACTCATGCGCACAAACAGTGAGTTTGAACATGTATTTTGTTAAAAAAGCAAGACAGCGGCTGCTGCAAAAAAGAGAGAATCAGGCGCATTTTAATGCAGTTTGTTCTTTTTTATTCTGCATGAATAAAAACGTAATAAATAAAACTTATTGTTAGGCAGATTATAAAACGTTTTTTTCTCAAACATGTCATGTCCTTTTGGCGACGATCCCGTTAATGAAAAAGCTGTATTACTTCACATAGAGTTACGTTGGGCAACCCGTTCTCATTCCGAACTCATAAAATAAGGACGTTTGGACAGTGGCTATCAGTGTCTGATGTGACGAAAAAGGCGTCTTTCAGCGTGTTTGTGTAACGCACTGGGGAGAGCAGCAGTTAGAGAGGATTTAGAGAGTAGTATGTATGGGTGAATTTCCGCGCAAGGAGGTTGGTTGGGGTGGTGGATGGGTCAAACACACACAGGACTTTCACCCAGGAGAGCGGGGTTTGCATCCCGCTTGTCACGCTTGCTATATCCATCCATCCATCCATCTTCGTCCGCTTATCCGGTAACGGGTCGCGGGGGTAGCAGCTCCAGCAGGGGACCCCAAACTTCCCTTTCCCGAGCCACATTAACCAACTCCGACTGGGGGATCCCGAGGCATTCCCAGGCCAGGTTGGAGATATAATCCCTCCACCTAGTCCTGGGTCTTCCCCGAGGCCTCCTTCCAGCTGGGCGTGCCTGGAACACCTCCCTAGGGAGGCGCCCAGGGGGCATCCTTACCAGATGCCCGAACCACCTCAACTGGCTCCTTTCGACGCGAAGGAGCAGCGGCTCTACTCCGAGCTCCTCACGGATGACTGAGCTTCTCACCCTATCTCTAAGGGAGACGCCAGCCACCCTCCTGAGGAAACCCATTTCGGCCGCTTGTACCCTGGATCTCGTTCTTTCGGTCATGACCCAGCCTTCATGACCATAGGTGAGGGTAGGAACGAAAACTGACCGGTAGATCGAGAGCTTTGCCTTCTGGCTCAGCTCTCTTTTCGTCACAACGGTGCGATAAATTGAATGTAATACCGCACCCGCTGCGCCGATTCTCCGACCAATCTCCCGCTCCATTGTCCCCTCAATCGCGAACAAGACCCCAAGGTACTTGAACTCCTTCACTTGGGGTAAGGACTCATTCCCTACCTGGAGAAGGCACTCCATCGGTTTCCTGCTGAGAACCATGGCCTCCGATTTAGAGGTGCTGATCCTCATCCCAGCCGCTTCACACTCGGCTGCGAACCGATCCAGTGAGTGCTGAAGGTCACAGGCCGATGATGCCATCAGGACCACATCATCCGCAAAAAGCAGCGATGAGATCCCCAGCTCACCGAACTGCAACCCCTCTCCACCCCGACTACGCCTCGATATCCTGTCCATAAATACTACAAACAGGATTGGTGACAAAGCGCAGCCCTGGCGGAGGCCAACCCTCACCTGAAACGAGTCCGACTTACTGCCGAGAACCCGGACACAGCTCTCGCTTTGGTCGTACAGAGATTGGATGGCCCTGAGAAGGGACCCCCTCACCCCATACTCCCGCAGCACCTCCCACAGTATCTCCCGGGGGACCCGGTCATACGCCTTCTCCAGATCCACAAAACACATGTAGACCGGTTGGGCATACTCCCAGGCTCCCTCCAGGATCCTTGCAAGAGTAAAGATCTGGTCCGTTGTTCCACGACCAGGACGGAATCCGCATTGTTCCTCTTCAACCTGAGGTTCGACTATCGACCGAACCCTCCTTTCCAGCACCTTGGAGTAGACTTTACCGGGGAGGCTGAGAAGTGTGATACCCCTGTAATTGGCACACACCCTCTGGTCCCCCTTTTTGAAAAGGGGAACCACCACCCCGGTCTGCCACTCCTTAGGCACCGTCCCAGACTTCCACGCAATGTTGAAGAGGCGTGTCAACCAAGACAACCCCTCCACACCCAGAGCTTTAAGCATTTCTGGACGGATCTCATCAATCCCTGGGGCTTTGCCACTGTGGAGTTGTTTAACTACCTCAGCAACTTCCACCAGGGAAATTGACGACAATCCCCCATCATCCTCCAGCTCTGCCTCTACCATAGAGGGCGTATTAGTCGGATTTAGGAGTTCCTCAAAGTGCTCCTTCCACCGCCCTATTACCTCCTCAGTTGAGGTCAACAGCGTCCCATCCTTACTGTACACAGCTTGGATGTTTCCCCGCTTCCCCCTCCTGAGGTGGCGAACGGTTTTCCAGAAGCACCTTGGTGCCGACCGAAAGTCCTTCTCCATGTCTTCTCCGAACTCCTCCCACACCCGCTGCTTTGCCTCTTTCACGGCAGAGGCTGCAGCCCTTCGGGCCCTTCGGTACCTTGCAACTGCCTCCGGAGTCCTCTGGGATAACATATCCCAGAAAGACTCCTTCTTCAGTCGGACGGCTTCCCTGACCACCGGTGTCCACCACGGTGTTCGTGGGTTGCCGCCCCTTGAGGCACCTAAGACCCTAAGACCACAGCTCCCCGCCGCAGCTTCAGCAATGGAAACTTTGAACATTGTCCACTCGGGTTCAATGCCCCCAGCCTCCACAGGGATGCACGAAAAGCTCCGCCGGAGGAGTGAGTTGAAAGTCTGTCGGACAGGGGCCTCCTCCAGACGTTCCCAGTTCACCCGCACTACCCGTTTGGGTTTACCAGGTCTGTCCAGAGTCTTCCCCCACCCTCTGACCCAACTCACCACCAGATGGTGATCAGTTGACAGCTCTGCCCCTCTCTTCACCCGAGTGTCCAAAACATACGGCCTCAGATCAGATGAAACGATTATAAAATCGATCATTGACCTTTGGCCTAGGGTGCTCTGGTACCAAGTACACTTATGAGCATCCCTATGTTCGAACATGGTGTTCGTTATAGACAATCCATGACTAGCACAGAAGTCTAACAACAAACAACCACTCTGGTTTAGATCAGGGAGGCCGTTCCTCCCAATCACGCCTCTCCATGTGTCTCCATCATTGCCCACGTGCGCGTTGAAGTCCCCCAGCAGAACTATGGAGTCCCCCACTGGAGCCCCATACAGGACTCCATTCAAGGTCTCCAAGAAGGCCGAATACTCCGAGCTCTTGTTTGGTGCATACGCACAAACAATAGTCAGAGTTTTCCCCCCCACAACCCGCAGGCGTAGGGAGGCGACCCTCTCGTCCACCGGGGTAAACTCCAACGTAGCGGCGCTCAGCCGGGGGCTTGTGAGTATCCCCACACCCGCCCGGCGCCTCACACCCTGGGCAACTCCGGAGAAGAAAAGAGTCCAACCCCTATCCAGGAGTATGGTTCCAGAACCGAGACTGTGCGTAGAGGTAAGCCCCACCAGATCCAACTGGTAGCGCTCCACCTCCCGCACAAGTTCCGGTTCCTTCCCCCACAGAGAGGTGACGTTCCACGTCCCCAGAGCCAGCGTCTGCTGCCCGGGTCTGGTCCGTCGAGGCCCCTGACCTTCACTGCCACCCATGTGGCAGCGCACCCGACCCCAGCGGTTCCTCCCACAGGTGGTGGGCCCATGGGTTGGAGAGAGAGGTGCCACGTAGCTTTTTCGGGCTGTGCCCGGCCGGGCTCCGTGGCAAACCCGGCCACCAGGCGCTCGCTGACGGGCCCTCCATCTGGGCCTGGCTCCAGACGGGGGCCCCGGGCTTCCTCCGGGCAGGGTCACATCATCTCTACCTCGTTTTTTCATAGGGTTTTTGAACGCTTGCTATAGTCGCTTTTTATTTTCCTCCCACGTGTCACAGAACCGTACGCCCACCCACGACCCTTTCCTAAACATAACCATGTCACGCTTGCTATAGTCGCTTTTTATTTTCCTCCCACGTGTCACAGAACCGTACGCCCACCCACGACCCTTTCCTAAACATAACCACCCCGTTCTTCCCGCGTGTCACAGAACCGTACGCCCACCCACGACCCTTTCCTAAACATAACCACCCCGTTCTTCCCGCGTGTCACAGAACCGTACGCCCACCCACGACCTTTTCCTTAACATAACTGCGTCAAAAGGGACGGCAACAGTCCCGACCAAGCGCGTTTACTTATAGCGCTAAAGGAGACTTTTAGCGTCAATAAGAACGACAAAGGCACCTGACCAAGCATCCATATTTTACGAGATGAGTGTGAGAACCTGTTGCGTCGGGAGATGATATTGAGTCCCGACTAAATGTATTTTCATTTCCACATTTTTTCACAGTCCATCAGATATGTAGATACCTTATCCGTCCTCATATCACTAACATCCACCATCGTGGACATGCTTTAACATCCCAGCTGATTCTTTGTGTCGCATTACGTTTTTTGCAAACGGCAGTTTGACTGCAAGTGTGACTCGCTCTGAAACTTTTTTTAAACGTTTTTTTGTAGTTGTTCCCTGGACACAAACCAGTGAGAGCCATTAAAAGAAATAAATTATTATATATTATAGTTCTGTTAATGATCATGGTGCTGCAGCCTCAGAGTGGGATATAGTAGTAGGCCTAGCTTACTTTTTCGCCCGCAGGATTGCACCCAATTGAAATTATAGGTGTAATACAATTCCAGTTTTCACCAGTAATATTATAAGTTAACTGTGATTAAATATGAAATTAATACACTGTTAATGCTTACACATTGACTCGAGCAGCAATTTTCTCCCACATCAATTCTCTCTCTGTTGCAGCAGCAGCCGCTGTCTTGCTTTTTTAATGTAATACATGTTCAAACTCGTTGTTTGTGCGCATGAGTATTTCCGCCGACCCGTTTGTTTGTGGTTGTTACCATGGTGAATCATAGTATCATGGCTCCATTCATGCTGCTTTTTTTTTTGCGCGCGCGTGAACATACTCTGAGTTGATTGAGCCAACTCATATCAGCTGTTCTGGAACTGAAACCTCAGAGTTTCCATCTCAGGGTAAATCAACTCAGACATCAGGGTTACACTCAGAGTTTGTTAAACCTCCTTCCTGAAACGGACCCCAGGTGAAAGACAGACAATAACAAAGGCGGGAAAACCAAAAGACAAGGAACACTAAGGGGAACAGAAAAACGTAAAATAAAACAGGGAGTCCAAACACAAAAAACACAAGAGCGGGGCAGACGTGACAATACAGACATTAATAAATGTAGTTTTCAGTGGAGATAACTGAGCACATTACCTCTACTCCAACTTTGATTTGATACCTTTATTTACTTTTTAGATTCAGATTAATAATACAAAATATAGGGGGGTGTTTGGCTCCTAAGACACAGGACTTTAAAGAGGGGGAGCAGAGTTTGTGTCCTGGTAGAAGTTAAGGAGAAAACACAAGACTTTCACCCAGGAAACAGATGTTCATGTCCTTGGAGTATTGTTTTAACCCAAACCACAATGTTTTTTCTAATCTTAACTAGTCGTTTTGGTGTCTAAAGTTAAAGGGTAACTCTCGCTGAAATGCAAATGCAGAACCACCACTTTTAAGATTGACCGTATTGTTGTTTTGGGTTAAATGGCCTTTTGAATAGGAGAGCTAGGGGCACTACTATGATCACATCAAAATCGCTATTTTTATAACACTAAGAAGGCTCGACACAACATGAAACTTTGTTCCAAGTATCACCAGGGGCTCTACACATTGAGAACATTGTTAGTGTACACAGACACTTTTTGACTGGCGAGATGGGGGCGAGCAGAAACACCAACTGCTAAAGTGAATTGTTCAAAACCTTTCTTTTTAGTAAACTCTGTGAACACAAACAATGTTCTCAATGCTGGAGTTCATGTGTAGAGCCCCTGGTGATACTTGGAGCAAAGTTTCATGTTGTGTGGAGCCTTCTTAGTGGTTTAAAAATAGTGATTTTGATGTGATCTTAGTAGTGCCCCTAGCACTCCCATTCAAAAGACCATTGAACCAAAACACCAGCACGGTCCATATTAAAAGTGGCGTTTCCATCCTAATTATGGTTTTAAACAAAAGTTTGACTCGATACATTCACAAAAAGACCCTAGGTTGCATTTTGGTGAGAGTTACTTTTTAATTGTAGTTGGAGAGATGTATCAGTTGCCCAATAACGTTACATCACAGCTTGTTTTCACCGCAGCAACAAAGTGTTTCCTGCTGAGTCCTAATCATCGCCCGTCTGCGACCTTCCCCTACACATCTCTGAGAGCCCTGACAGACCCTAAATCACACTGAACTCATCTTTCTCATTCAAAGCAACTCTTTATCTGGACTTCTCTCTGCTTGCTGCTCACACAGACGGCCATCTCGATTCACAGCTTTAAACAGTCACACTTTCACCATCAATTCAACCGTTTCTCCAAAAACAACAATCAATGACATCATCTCAACCAATCATAGCTCCGCTTACTGAACTTTCAGCCATCAGCGTGCATCTCTTCTGTCCTCAGCAGGTCTGCGTAGAAAAGGAGCTTCAACTTCCATCAGACGAAGTGAAGCGGCGCTTCTTATCGTTCGTCTGTGTGTGCAGTCTTACTCGTTGGACTGAGTCTGACCTTTGTCACATCATCAACATAAAACTTTTTCACAGCTGATACAGAACTCTTTCAACATTAAATCTGGGCTTGGTTTTATTGGTGTTTCAACATACCCTCTTCCCTTCCCCCTTGGTATGACAAAAACAGCAGACATTGCACGGAGGCCACATGGAGAACAGAGGGAAAGTATGCAGGCCTGGAGTGGGGGATTGTGCTTCTTGGAAACAATGAGAAATACATTTAGCGCGATTTCACACCTATCGTTTGGTGGACTCGCTGCGAGTCGGGGGTGAAGGTGCAACATTGTGGCATTTTGCATCTGGTTCGGTTTGCATTCACACTGCACTTTGTTTTGATTTTTAAAAAATCATGCCAACAATTATTTTAAGTCAAGTCAATCACTTAAAGATCTCAGAGGTAGATGAGGACCTAAGCACTAAAAGATATGTATAAAGGCTTTAGGCCGCCCACATGTTATTGTAGGCCCAGTTTAAGATGCAACTTCATTTTATACAATATATGTAGTCTTTGGTGTATGGGGTCTTTGATCCATCTCTCTTTCAGTCCAGGGGTCCTTAAAAAAGGTTAAAGACCCCTGGTATAGAGTAGAGATCTTCAACAGGTGGTCCGGGACCCTTAGGGGCCCCTCAGAGTTACTTCAGGGGGGCCCCAAGTTATAGTTTAACCATTATGAGTCACATAAATTCAACATATTATTAGCATAAATCGGCATATTTGGGATTTGTTTTTAAATTTACACAACATTGTGGTAGTGTCTGTGTGTGTGTGTGTTGTGGTAGCCACTAAGGTAGCCATCCACAAATACCATAGCTTTAAGCCACATGTATGTTTAACATTAAAACATGATGTAGAAAAATATGAATATGTCAATTATTATTTTAATAGTTTATACTGTATGCAACATAAAAAGGTATGTATAGAGGCTTTAGTCCACCCACATGTTATTGTAGGCCAAGTTTAATATGCAACACAATTTTAACTCAATTTGGTGGGGGTCCCTGCTCCGTCTATCTTTTAGCTAAGGGTTCCTTGGCCTAAAAAACTTTGAAGACCCCGGGATTAGAGCAGTGTTTCACAAATGGGGGTACGTGTCCCCGTAGGGGTACTTTGTAGGACTGCAGGGGGTATGTGTCCCCCTAGGGGTACTCTGGAGGACTGCAGGGGGTACGTGTCCCCCTAGGGGTACATTGGAGGACTGTCACTTTTTTCAAAATGTTGTCACTTATTTGAATTTGTTGTCCCTTTTGTCGCCCTAATGTTGCCTTCCTTCTTTCTTAGTTACTATAGTTACTATACTTTTTGTTATAATTTTCGACGTATTCTTGCCTTATTTCCTTCCTCCTACCGTCTTTTTCCAAGTTTTTGTCTCCTTTTTTCATCATCATTTAAATGTTTTCCAGGTACAACGCTACCCTGGAAATCCTGAGTTCTCACGAGAGCACTATTTGAATTTGCTCAGCGAGTCACTCTGGCATCGAGCAATGCTGCTCATTAGCTAATCCCTTATCTGTGCTGCATAGTTATGAAGTCTTGATGTAAAAGCTGTCAGATGGATAGACTTAGGCTGAATGGGAAAAAAAATCACCAATCAACCAAATGGTGACAGTTAAGGATATGACAGCAGATTGTTGGAGGGGGTTGGCAGCGTCCACCCTGTTCTCACTCCCAACTCGTAAAATACAGACACTTGGGCCGTGTCTGGCAGCATCAGATACGTTTCAGTTTAAAACAGGGAGGCACCAAATCCAGAATTGTAGAATTATTTCCCAGCGAACCGAACCCTACGCTTGCACTACGTGCGCTACGCTGGTCGACGTAATGACAGCGCCATTGATTACGGGAAGGTGTTTACATTGGTGGACCGTTCAATGCAGTAGGCTGTGAGAAAGTGAAAATGGAAATGGTGAGCAGAAAAAGTGTTGGTTGGCAGTACTTTCAGTCAAAAGAAGGCCATTCAAGTCTAGCTACATCTTCAATTTGCAATGCCCATTTGCTTATTTTCTTTTTTCTTGCACATATTGAAAAATAGTTCCATGCAAGAAGATGGCTCGGGTCTGTGTTGTTTGGCTGTGTTTTGATGCTTGCATGGCTTCTTATACTGAATGGGGATACTGTTGATGTGTAACTGTGCTAATGTCTTGCTGCTACCTGTAGCTCTGCATGGCTCACTGACAAAGCTTATTTGTTGCTCTAGCTGTCTGTAAGGTGTCTTGTTGACTTCTGTCTGTATAGTTTAACATGTGCTAATGTCTTGCTGTTTCCTGTTGCTCTGAGGGCTATTTCACAAAACCAAGATAAGGGATTAAGCCGGGATTTCCCAGTTATCTTAGCTCAATTTAGCCTTGACTCGGTTTCACTAAAGCAGAGGCACCTAAGTTACCATGGAGATTTATTCTGTACAGCTAGCCTGGTCCCGACCAGGCTAGCAGCCAGGATTTATTAATCCTGGAGCCTTTTCTGTTCACTCAGCAGTGGGTTTACCTTATTGTTATCAGCCTGCATTAAAATACAACAAGTGCATGTTACCATTATTCTTTATAATTATGGAAGTTACAGCAGTTGTTGAGATAATTAGAAAAGGCTGATCGAGTTGCCAAATGGGTTTTAAATGAAGTCTGTTACTAAGGGAAATATATAAAGTGCTGTACATGTGTGTTTCTATAGTGGACCAATGCAAGGATTCAATAAATTGGCATTCTTAGCACACAACGTGTGTTGTCCAGTAAACTGGGACTATAATTTGGGAGGATTGTACAATGATCTTTAATTATAGTGTTAGTTCACTATCACTGACTATAGCCTACAGTGTAGACTACTGTACAACAGGGAGAGGACACCCCAATGGCTTTTGACCTTATATTTAGCGGGTGGGGAATTAACTGATGAATATCACTCTGTTACATTCATATTTACAGTGTGCATTGAGTTTATCACTTAATTATCTTTATAGTTTCTAGATTTTAGAGTCCAATTTCTTCAGTGTCTTTCTTTTCTCTGTGCACATATACGAGGGAGCAAAGCATATAATATGAAAAGAAGGAAACTCAGCCTCTGTAAGAAAAAAAAATTGTTTGTGAGTTTGTGAATTTCCTGAGTAACATTATCTTCTGCTCACTTTTAAGGCAAAGAGTACAACTGTTAATTTGTGTAAATGATTAGTAGCCTAACTCCAGTTAATGTTTAGGCTGCTTTTTTCAATGCTTTAGGCTGTTTTAACGTTTTTGATGCTTTACTCAATGTTTTGCCACTTTTTCTTAAGTTTTTGACGCTTTTTATTATGTTTTTGGCACTTTCTGATGTTTTTGGTACTTTTTCAGACAATTCTGATGCTTCTTTTCGGCCTTTTTCCAAGTTTTTTGGCGCTTTTTTCAAAGTATTTGTCGCTGGCTGAGGAACATTTTTGCCAAACTTTTTGGGGGCTTTATGAGGCCCAAAATGTAAGTGAGAAGACTACAGTATATGATACATGCAATAATACAGTCAAAATATTTGACTTTTTCTCTTAAATAAAAGCATGTCAAAACTAAACTCTAGGTGTCAGGCCCTTGATGTGATTCTCATGTTCCAGTCTGGCCCTTTGAGAAACTGAGTTTGACGCTCCTGTGCTAAAAGGATCAAGGTTCAAGGTTCGTCATTTACAGCTGGCTGTTAAGTTACTGTTTGATACTTTAACAACACGTTAATCTTTGGTCTCTTCAGGGTTAGTTTCTGGTTGTATAATGTTAAATAAAATGTTTCTACTTCACTTCTTATTTCCTGAGAAAGTGTTAAGGACTCTTGTGTTGAAGATAAATCTACATGTTGTAGCAGAACTACAATAGAGGAGGTTTTAAATACTTTGCCAGAGGGCTATTGTACTAAACCAGGATAAGGGATTAAGCCGGGATATTCCAGTTATTCTGGATGGATTTAGCCTTGACTTGCTTGCACAAAAGCATAGACACCTAAATTACCATGGAGATTTATTCTGTACAGCTAGCCAGCTCCTGACCAGAGGCCTGTACTACGAAACAAGATTTGGCATTAATGAGGTAACTTCAGGTTCAACCCAGGGTTTTGGTATCGCGAGCAGCGTGAGTTAATAAGTTACTTAGGTAATTTATATTTTAGCCCAGAGAGAGAGAGAGAGAGAGAGAGAGAGACAGAGAGAGATTGAGATAGAGAGAGGAAGAGAGAGGGAGAGAGAGAAAGAGAGAGAGAGAGACAGAGAGAGAGAGAGAGAGAGAGAGAGAGAAAGACAGACAGAGAGAGAGAGAGAGAGAGAGAGAGAAAGAGAGAGAGGGATGACACCTTGCTGTGCTCAAAATTGTTAAATTAACATGGGCTTTCAACATTATTAGACACCAAAGATACCTATACATGCATACAAATATATATAATTAATAAATAATAATTTTATTCAGGGGGGAACATTAATTTGCCATAAAGCACAATATAAAAATGATATCTCACCAGTAAAAAAGAAAAAACTCACCTTTGGATAAAAATCAACAGAGGTATAGTTAATAGCACCAGAGATATATATGTATGTGCAATCTACACTCACCTTGAAGATTATTAGGAACACCTGTTCAATTTTTCGTTAATGTAATTATCTAATCAACCAATCACTTGGAAGCTGCTTCAATGCATTTAGGGGTGTGGTCCAGGTCTAGACAATCTCCTGAACTCCAAACTGAATGTCAGAATGGGAAAGAAAGGTGATCTAAGCAACTTTGAGTGTGGCATGGTTGTTGGTGCCAGACGGGCTGGTTTGAGTATTTTTCAATCTGCTCAGTTACTGGGATTCTCACGCACAACCATTACTAGGGTTTACAAAGAATGGTCTGAAAAAGGAAAAACATCCAGTATGCTGCAGTCCTGGGGGGTGAAAACGCCTTGTTGATGCTAGAGGTCAGAGGAGAATGGGCCGACTGATTCCAGCTGATAGAAGATCAAATTTGACTCAAATAACCACTCGTTACAACCGAGGTATGCAGCCAAGCATGCCTTGTTACCACTGGGCAGGCTGGTGGTGGTGGTGTAATGGTGTGGGGGACCCGTCATGCCTTGTTACCACTGGGCAGGCTGGTGGTGGTGGTGTAATGGTGTGGGGGACCCGTCATGCCTTGTTACCACTGGGCAGGCTGGTGGTGGTGGTGTAATGGTGTGGGGGACCCGTCATGCCTTGTTACCACTGGGCAGGCTGGTGGTGGTGGTGTAATGGTGTGGGGGATGTTTTCTTGGCACACTTTAGGCCCCTTAGTACCAATTGGGCATCGTTTAAATGCCGCAGCCTACCTGAGCATTGTTTCTGACCATGTCCATCCCTTTATGACCACCATGTACCATCCTCTGATGGCTACTTCCAGCAGGATAATGCACCATGTCACAAAGCTCCAATCATTTCAAATTGGTTTCTTGAACATGACAATGAGTTCACCGTATTAAAATGTCCCCCACAGTCACCAGATCTCAACCCAATAGAACATCTTTGGGATGTGGTGGAACGGGAGCTTCGTGCCCTGGATGTGCATCCCACAAATCTCCATCAACTGCAAGATGCTATCCTATCAGTATGGGCCAACATTTCTAGAGAATGCTTCCAGCATCTTGTTGAATCAATGCCACGAAGAATTAAGGCAGTTCTGAAGGCAAAAGGGGGTCAAACACAGTATTAGTAGGGTGTTCCTAATAATCTTCAAGGTGAGTGTATATCCCACCTTCAAACTCCCCCTATTACATTGAGGAGATTTTTTAAGAACTTCAAAAGGAGATAATTAATTCCTCCGCAGCCTGGCTTGGCCTTCGTGAAACGCACCAAGCCAGGCTGCACAGTGGTCGTTCTTTGATGGAGTCAATATAGGTAGCCTCATGTTCCAGTCTGGCCCTCAGAGAGACTGAGTTTGACGCCCCTGTGCTAAAAGGATCAAGGTTCAAGGTTCGGCTTTATTGTCATTATACAATAGAATTATCCAAAGAAATGCAATTATCATTTACAGCTGGCTGTACTAAACCAGGATAAGAGATTAAGCCGGGATATTCCAGTTATCCTGGATGGATTTAGCCTTGACTTGGTTGCACCAAAGCAGAGACACCTAAGTTACCATGGAGATTTATTCTGTGCAGCTAGCCTGCTCCTGACCAGAGGCCTGTACTACGAAGCAAGATTTGGCATTAACGAGGTAACTTCAGGTTCAACCCAGGGTTTTGGGTATCACAACGGTGGATCACTTGTTACCGGGTTAAATCACCGTGGTAATTTATGCTGAACACCTAAGATGGTTGGGAGCATATTATGTTGGAGATTAGAGACCGGTGTTAAAGCACCGCCTACTGACCAATCAATACTCGGTTGATAACGGCGTCAAAGTTCTTAGAAGATCCGGTGGAGCTTGGTGGGCGGAGAGAGAGAGAGAGAGAGAGAGAGAGAGAGAGAGAGAGAGAGAGAGAGAGAGAGAGAGAGAGAGAGAGGTGCGCTCATAAAATTTGCACCCTTTGACTGGAAAGCGAGCAGTGTGAGTTAATAAGTTACTTAGGTAATTCATATTTTAGCCCAGAGAGATAGAGATAGGGAGAGAGAGAGAGAGAGAGAGAGAGAGAGAGACAGAGAGACAGAGAGAGAGAGACAGAGAGACAGAGGGAGAGAGAGAGAGACAGAGAGAGAGAGAGAGACAGAGAGACAGAGAGAGAGAGAGAGAGAGACAAAGAGACAGAGGGAGAGACAGAGAGAGAGAGAGAGAGAGAGAGAGAGAGAGAGAGAGAGAGAGGAAGAGAGAGAGAGAGACAGAGAGACAGAGGGAGAGACAGAGAGAGAGAGAGAGAGAGAGAGAGAGAGAGAGAGAGAGAGAGACAGACAGAGGGAGAGAGAGAGAGACAGAGAGAGAGAGAGAGAGAGAGAGAGAGAGAGAGAGAGACAGAGGGAGAGAGAGAGAGACAGAGGGAGAGAGAGAGAGAGAGAGACAGAGAGAGCGAGAGAGAGAGAGAGAGACAGAGAGATAGAGGGAGAGAGGGAGAGAGAGAGAGACAGAGAGACAGAGAGACAGAGAGAGACAGAGAGAGAGAGAGAGAGAAAGAGAGAGAGAGAGACAGAGAGAGAGAGAGAAAGAGAGAGAGAGAGGGAGAGAGAGAGACAGAGAGAGAGAGAGACAGAGAGAGAGAGAGAGAGAGAGAGGGAGAGAGAGCGAGAGAGCGAGAGAGAGAGACAGAGAGAGAGAGAGAGCGAGAGAGCGAGAGACAGAGAGAGAGACAGCGAGAGAGAGAGAGAGAGAGAGAGACAGAGAGACAGAGAGAGAGAGACAGCGAGAGAGAGAGAGAGAGAGAGAGAGAGACATTTGTTGTTATTGATGCTGCAGGAAAACGTAACAAGATGTATCGCCCAGCCCTAGTTTTTACAGCTCAGATACAACCTGCAGCTTGGCTACGTGATGAGATTACAGCAGCTGTCATGTACAGTTCATCTAGTTAACTGGATCAGTCATAGTTTAGCTTTAATGGTACCTTTAGAAATCATATCAACTGTAGCTGTAGTTAGCCAACCCGGTCTCACTCCAAACTCGTAAAATACGGACGTTTAGACAGTGGATGTCAGCGTCTGAAGAGACAAAAAATCCCCCTTCAGCGTGTGTGTAGAACGTACCGGGGAGAGCAGCAGCTACACGGGGTTTGAAGATGACGTAACACTAAGAGCGACTACGGTAGGGAGTAGTATGAAAAGCTGAAAATAAACAAAAAACACAGGACTTTCACCCAGGAGGCCGGAGTTCGTGTCCCCTGTGTCCAGAGCTGTATAGTAACGAAGTAGAACTACTTAATTACTGTAATCAAGTACTAAGAGGCTGTAGCTGTACTCTATGTACTGTATCATTTTTTTTCTCCTACTTCCACTTTTACTTGAGTACATATTTTCGATGAGTGTAATATTTTTTATGTGTTACATCGGTACTCGTTACTGTTGTGAATTCCTCATGCTACGGAGACTGTGTAGGTTACAGTGTGTGTAGTTACGGCTACATTAGTACAATAATTACGTTAGTTACGTAATAAATCCCCGAGATCGCGTCATGTTTCTTTTCATTACAGTTGCCTTTCAGAAGTCAGAGACAATGTAAATTTGTACTCTATCTATTAAACCATTGTTGCAGCAGATTAAGCTATTCCTGAGTTGTTTGAGTCTGCAGTGAATCCTGAATGTTAACCGTGATGTGAAGCTGATCTAGTTTATGTTGCTAGCTTGCTAACTTTCCACTACATCACACATTTTATTTCAGTATTTGTTAATAAGTGATTACTAACCCACTGTTGTATCAAATAATAGTAGTTATAACAGCTGTGACATTAATGTACCTTTTTGGGTTTATTTCAGAAACTTCCTTCATATCCAGCAATGTACACCTTGTGACTTAATACCAAGTAAAAATTTGAACTCCAACAATATGATATTCAAAGTTTGACTGCTTTTCTTTAATAACTAAATAACTAAGTAAAAAAGTACTTGTACTTTTACTTTCAGTACTTGAGTAGTACATTTTAAAATAAACTACTTGCATACTTGAGTACAAAACATGTTGAATACTTTAGTACTTCTACTTAAGTGTTGTGCTTAAAGAGCACTTCAACTTCTACTCAAGTCACTTTTTTGATAGAGCATTGTACTTTTACTCAAGTCTGGTTCTCTAGTACTTTATACACCTCTGAATGTAAGTCTATTTAATGATTAATATACAGGAAATACACTGCCAATTTGTTTAACCCCAAAACGAAGGAAAAAACACAAAAACAATTTGAAATTAAAGCTGCAAGCAGCGATGGACGGGCCCTTGCTCCTCTGCGCGCGTCGGGGTCACCGGCGGTCGCCGCTCCTTGCGACTGTGCATTTGCGCGGCACTCAGACACCGCAAATCATCACCAATGAAAAGGGAACTCTCTGCTGCGTTCAATGACACCTCACACAAGACTCTACCTTAGATGGTTTAAATGTTATGAAAGGGGGCGTGGCTTAAGCATAGGGGGCGGGCCAAACGATCACCAATGAAGAAGGAACTCTCTGCTGAGTTCAATGACACCTCACACAAGACCCTACCTTAAACGGTTCAAATGTTATGAAAGGGGGCGTGGCTTAAGCATAGGGGGCGGGCCAAATGATCACCAATGAAGAAGCAACTCTCTGCTGAGTTCAATGACACCTCACACAAGACTCTACCTTAAACGGTACAAATGTTATGAAAGGGGGCGTGGCCTGAGTAAGTGGGCGTGGTTATATTATAGGGGCCGGCTCATTATCACATGTAGACCACACATTCTAAGTTTCATGTAAATCGGATGATGTTTGTCATATAAGGCGCATTTCCTGTTGCCAGCGGGGGGCGCTATGACCAAAAGTCAAATATGGCCTGTAGGTGTCCTCAGGCGTGGACCCTTGTCAATCTTGAGAATTTTCGGGCAGATACGACAACGTACACTCAAGTTACAACAACTTCTTTGTTCATCGCTCAACACTCAAAATGGCCGCCACGCCACGCCCACACCGTCAGACGAAAAGTTTTTCTTTTAATAAGTTTTCATCTTTAAGGTGTTGGGATGATAGAGACCATGTTTGAAGTACATCGGATGAAATCTCTAGGAGGAGTTTGTTAAAGTATAGCACCTTGACTTTTAGGCCTACTTCCTGTTGCCACTAGGGGGCGCTATGACTTTAAGTAAATATCGGCCTTTATTTGTCCTCAGGGTTGGACTCTTATGAATCCTGAAAAGTTTCGAGCCAATCGGACAATGTACACTCTAGTTACACCCACTTCCTGTTTTGGCGGCGAAACGCACAAAATGGCCGCCCCGCCACGGCCATGCCCTATGACGAAAAGTTTTTCTTTTAACAACTTTTTATCTTTTCTTTAATGTCTTAAGATGGCACAGACCGAATTTGAAGTTGATCGGATGAAATCTCTAGGAGGAGTTCGTTAAAGTACAACATGTGGAAATGGCCAAAATCGCACTAATTTCGAACTTTGAAATCAAAATGGCGGACTTCCTGTTGGGCTTAGGGTATGACTTCAATGACGTTTTTTGTACATCTTGACATGTTACATATGTGTACCAAGTTTCGTGAGTCTACGTTAAACGCACTGCAGGAGCTCAATTTTTTTAACATTGTAGGGGGCGCTAGTGAGCCATTTTTGCGCGCATATTCCCGAAACCCTTAAAATACGTAAATTTTCACCAGACTTGATGCGACCGCCAAATTTGGTGAGTTTTTGAATATGGTAAGCCCCTCAAAAAGCCAATTTACTTGCAGAAAATAATATTTCCTTCAGTTTCAATAGGGCCTTCGCCGCTGTCGGCGCTCGGGCCCTAATGAGGCAACAAAAACGAAAAAAAACAAGACAACAAAAACGTTGGGAAAAAGGCGACAAGTTTGAAAAACGGCAAAGAAATAGTCAGAGAAATGAATGTTTGTGTTTGAGTCTCAGATCTGCTTCTCAGTGAGAGTGTGTGTGATGGTGAAAATGTGATGGTGTGTGTGTGTGTGTGTGTGTGTGTGTGTGTGTGTGTGTGTCTCTGTGTGTTTGTTTGTGTGTGTTTGTGTGTCTCTGTGGGTGAGTGTGTGTGTGTGTGTCTCTGTGTGTTTGTGTGTGTTTGTGTGTCTCTGTGGGTGTGTGAGTCTGTGTGTGTATGTGTGTGTCTCTTTGTGTGTGTGTATGTGTGCGTGTGTGTGTGTGTGTGAGTGTGTGTGTGTGTGTGTGAGTGTTTGTGTGTGTCTTTGTCTGTGTGTGTGTGTGTCTTTGTCTCTGTGTGTGTGTGTGTGTGTGTGTGTATGTGTGTGTGTGTGAGTGAGTGTGTGTGTGTGTGTGTGTCTGTGTGTGTGTGTGTCTCTGTATGTATGTTTCTCTGTGTGTGTGTGTGTGTGTGTGTGTGTGTGTGTGTGTGTGTGTATGTGTGTGTGTGTGTGTGTCTGTGTTTCTGTATGTATGTGACTCTGTGTGTGTGTGTGTGTGTGTGTGTGTGTGTGTGTGTGTGTGTGTGATTGTGTGGCTCTGTATCTATGTGTCTGTGTGTGTGTGTGTGTGTGTCTTTGTGTGTGGCTCTGTCTCTATGTGTGTGTGTGTGTGTGTGTGTGTGTGTGTCTCTGTGTGTGTGTCTGTGTGTGTGTGTGTGTGTGTGTGTGTGTGTGTGTGTGTGTGTGTGTGTGAGAGATATTAAAGAGTTCTGCTGCTTTCAGTATTCTGCTAAAACTCAAACTGATTGTTGAGTCTAAAACTAATGAAATCATTTCTAACTGAAGATAAAAAGAACGATTTTAAAGTGCAGATATTTGAAGTTCGTCTCCTGTTTTTTAAGGTTTTGTCGTGTGTTGTGACCTAATCTTGCCTTTCTTTATTACTTCTTTCTACTCTCTTTTTTCAATTTATTTCTCCAAGTTGTTGTCTCCTGTCTCCATCATCATCTAAACGTTCTCCAGGTCCGAGGCTGTAGTTCAGTAAATCTATCTCTGACAGCGCTGTATTCTTCCTCTTTATATAGAGACTTTTAGTGGGTACATGGCTTAAAAACACTGTTCAAAGGGGGGGCATTATAGTAAACAGCCTGAGAACCAGCGGTCTGCAGTACTCCTGTCTATACTTGTGTATCACGTTTCACTTTTCTGCTCTTTTTGCACTTCTGGTTGGACGCAAACTGCATTTCGTTGTCTCTGTACTTGTACTCTGCACAATGACAGTAACATTGAATCTAATCTAAACTGTCCAGACTGCAGCCGGCAGGCGGAGGTGGAGGTGAAGGTGGAGTTACCTTGGTGGCCGGTGTGTCCAGGCGCCCCCCGCACGCCTTACAGGACGGTTCAGACGGAGACCCCGACGGAGACGGCTGGCTGTTGAAGCCTGAGTTGGTGTAGGACTGATGGCGTCTCTCCGCTGCAGACTGTCCCACACCCTCCCCTGAGTCCATGCACAGCCAGTTACAGCAGGACGCAAACATACCTGGAATACACACAAATACACACTGTAACTAACAAATACACTTAAGTATTAATCTACTATTTTTGGATTCTTTTCTCGTGGTCTGATACTCGTTACCTAAATCACCTGGAAAATACATTTATATGTATGAATTAGTACTTGTGCTAACTTCGGCGTTTTATTTCACAATAAATGTTAGCCGAACACACATATATATATATATGTATGTGTGTGTATATAGCGCAGGAGCACAACACAATGTTACAATGTCTGACAATGGAAGAATAAGTAACTGGACGGGGTCAACAGCCAGAGAGAAGAGGAAGAGGAGGAAGAAGAGGAAGAAGAGGAAGAAGAGGAAGAGGAGTGAGGCTGCGTGGCGGAGGAGTTGAACAGAGGAAGAGGCAGGAGATTCTCTCCACGCTGCATTGCAGGAGGAGATACTCGTTGTGATGTGGATGAGAATCTGAGGCCCAACAGACCGGGACGTCAGGAGGTGTATAAGACTGGACCTCCTACAGCACTGCATGGACAGTCTTCCCCAAGGAGAAGTCCTATGTCCACATGCAGTGCTGTCTCTTCCTTTCTGTTTTACAATGACATGGTCTGTCAACAAATCACAGTACAAACAGTAACAGCCTAAATGTGAATCAAACTCCTACATACACTAAGGCACTGGTTCTCAAACTTTTTTCAATAATGTTCCCCTTTTGAATTGTTTCTTTAAGCCAAGTACCCCCAAAAAGTCTGTATAAAGAGGAACAGTACAGCGCTGTCAGAGATAGATTTACTAAACCTGCATGTAACTGGAAAAACATTTAAATGCTGATGCGAGAAGGAGACAGAAACTAAAAAAATTCAAAAGCTTGTAAAAAGACGGTAGAAGGAAGGAAGGAAGGCAAGAATAGTATCAAAAACTTCAAAAACAGTAACATAACTTCGAAAAAAGTGGGAAATTTGTAAAGACTAGAAGGACAGTAGAAGGAAGGATAGATTAGGTCCAAAGAAGGAGACACAAATGTCACATGTTTGGTAGGAAAAACAGTCTCTATAAAGAGGAACAATGTTCTGGACAACAGCCTTGTTACTATTAAACATTTAGTTAAATATCTCATGTACCCCCTGCAGTCCTCCAGAGTACCACTAGGGGGACACGTACCCCCTGCAGTCCTCCAGAGTACCCCTAGGGGGACACGTACCCCCTGCAGTCCTCCAGAGTACCACTAGGGGGACACGTACCCCCTGCAGTCCTCCAAAGTACCCCTAGGGGGACACGTACCCCCTGCAGTCCTCCAGAGTACCCCTAGGGGGACACGTACCCCCTGCAGTCCTCCAAAGTACCCCTAGGTGGCCACGTACCCCCTGCAGGCCTCCAGAGTACCCCTAGGGGGACACGTACCCCCTGCAGTCCTCCAAAGTACCCCTAGGGGGACACGTACCCCCTGCAGTCCTCCAGAGGACCCCTAGGGGGACACGTACCCCCATTTGAGAAACACTGCCCTAAGGTGTAACCTACAATTTATAATACTTGTCATGAAAACGTTAGCCATGGTTTACATCAGAACATCCCTCCAGAGTACTCTGTTATATTGACAACATGACTAAGCAATCTGACGGTCTTATCCGTACACGATGACACAAGGACTTGTCATGATGGCACTGACATGTTCATTAACTCAGAGATTTACTTTGGAGAGATGAACTAAGGATTTTGAGCAAGAGACTGGCTTTTGCAGGTAATCCATGGGCTTTTGCTATTTGTACGAATTGTTTTGAGAAATGCACTTACTGTTTTGCAAATGTCGAGGATGATTCAAGAAATGTACCAAAGCCACCGAGAAAAACTGTTATATCTTCATTGACTGTGTAGTCTGTTAAGGCTGTAGTTTCGACCCAGAACACAGAGATACACGCAGGACACTGATAAACAGTTCAAGTATTTTAATTGGCGTAAATACTCAGAGAGGAGATGAACAGCTGAGACTGAGCTTGGAAAACGTCAGCGACTGGACTGAAGCTCGAGGGAGTCGGGAGTGGCAGATCCAAAAAAATCCCCCAGTAGAATCCAGGTGTAGGTGGTTAAGTCCGAGTGACGTGAGGCAGGCAGCACGGCAAAGCACGCAACCTGTTCTCGTTACGAACTCTTAAAATAAGGACGTTTGGACAGTGGCTGTCAGTGGCTGTCAGCATCTGAAGCAACGAAAAAGGCGTCTTTCAGCGTGTTTGTGTAACGCACCGGGGAGAGCAGCAGTTAGAGAGGATTTAGAGAGTAGTATGTAAGGAGGTTGGTTGGGGGGGTGGATGGGTCAAACACAGGACTTTCACCAGGAGAGAGGGGTTCACGTCCCGCTTGGCATGCTTGCTATAGTCGCTTTTTTCTTTCCTCCCACGTGTCACAGAACCGTACGCCCATCCATGACCTTTTCCTTAATATAACTGCGTCAAAAGGGACGGCGATAGTCCCGACCAAGCGCGTTTACTTATAGCGCTAAAGTGACGTCAATAGTCCCGACCAAGCGCGTTTACTTATAGCGCTAAAGGGACGGCAATAGTCCCGACCAAGCGCGTTAACTTATAGCGCTAAAGGGACGGCAATAGTACCGACCAAGCGCGTTTACTTATAGCGCTAAAGGGACGGCAATAGTCCCGACCAAGCGCGTTTACTTATAGCGCTAAAGGGACGGCAATAGTCCCGACCAAGCGCGTTAACTTATAGCGCTAAAGGGACGGCGATAGTCCTGACTAAGCACGTTTTTTCTTATAGCGCTAAAGGGACGGCAATAGTCCCGACCAAGCGCGTTTACTTATAGCGCTAAAGGGACGCCAATAGTCCCGACCAAGCGCATTTACTTATAGCGCTAAAGGGACGGCAATAGTCCCGACCAAGCGCGTTTTTTGTTATAGCGCTAAAGGGCCGACAATAGTCCCGACCAAGCGCGTTTTTTGTTATAGCGCTAAAGGGATGGCAATAGTCCCGACTAAGCACGTTTACTTATAGCGCTAAAGGGACGGCAACAGTCCCGACTAAGCACGTTTACTTATAGCGCTAAAGGGACGGCAACAGTCCCGACCAAACGCGTTTACTTATAGCGCTAAAAGGAGACTTTTAGCGTCAATAAGAACGACAAAGGCACCTGACCAAGCGTCCATATTTTACGAGATGGGTGTGAGAACGTGTTGAAGCACGACAGGTAGGAAGCAGGTAATCAGCAGAATCTGCACAGAGGAACTGGAGTTAGACAGAATAACTACAAAATCACAAGCGGTGCTACAAAACCACGAACAAGGACACTGAGCCAAGTTACCACGTAGGTGTATGTAACAATCTGGCGCTGAAGAGGTGAACAGCCCGGGTATGAATACTGCAGGGGTGAATCATGGAATGTGCATCAGCTGTGTCGGTAACAGAGCAGGGACGAATGGCCACGCCTCTTGACCTAGTTCCTCTTGACACGCCCCTTGCCACTTGCAGGTGGAGACAAACAGCACAGACAGACACGCAGGGGGAAGGGAGATACAAACACACAGGATGGGGTAAAAAGGCAGCTGACCCACAACATAGTCCTTCAGTGAACGCCTCATTCTCTGACCACCACAGGATGGCGCTAACACACAAGCTGAAAGACGTGAGTTTCCCTGGCCTTCTGAACTGACTTTGTTTCACATTTAGACATCATCACATCCTACTACTACTTCAGGCTTATTGGATGGAAAGAATGTTCCAGGTATGGTGTTACCAAGAAGACAGACGGCTTGTAAAAACCTTATTTTTAAATTTGTATTTCTTCGATTATTTGTGGGCATTTCCACCTTTAATGGATAGGAAAGCTGAGAGAGAGGGGGGAAGACATGCAGGAAAACCGTCACAGGTCAGACTCGAACCCTGGACGTTCTGCATCAAGGAATAAACCTCTACATATGTGCACCCGCTCTACCAACTGAGCTAACCGGCCACATAGAAAACTTATTTTGATCGCAAAACGCATGCAAATATAAATAAGTGGTCTTAAAGTGCCCATATTATGAAAGAAAAAACACTTTTTCTGGGATTTGGGGTGTTATTTTGTGTCTCTGGTGCTTCCACACGCATATTCAATCAATCAATCAACTTTATTCAAGACACAAAGGTCCATAGAAACAGCACAATACAGATATATATAAATAAATATAAAACAATACAAAACATTTAAGAATGGTGCCAATGAGGCATCATTTATAAAACATATACAGGCTTTGAGTCCAATGTTTCCAAAAGCAAGATGTGTACCTTGTGTCACTCTTAGAAACATCAACTATGGACCCAATGATCATATTCTTAGACCCTGTCAGTCTGCACATGAATCTATACATAACATTTCTTAAAACAGCGTTAAAAGTGGGCACATTGTTAGACACAAACATTTCACTGGCACTGCTCCACCTAGGGATTTTAAGCACAATTCTCAGTGCATCATTGTAAGCCACTTGAAGTTTTTTCATTTTCGACTCACTATAATTACACCACAGGTGGGCAGTATACAGTGGAGTGCAATAGGTTTTGAAGAGTGAGATTTTAACCTCAGGGGTGCGCATGTGGAATTTGCGTGCCAGCATATTTGCCCGCCCATACAGTTTTCCACACTGATGCTGCACATCATCATCATCATCATCATCATCATCATCATCATCATCATCATCATCACAAAGGTCATCTCTTATCACATGTCCCAGATATTTAACTTTCTTTACAACCTCTAGTGGTTCACCTGCCAATGAGAAAGAAGGATAGACACACTTCATATCCTCCTTGGTTCTGGCAATCAGCACCACACTCTTCATTGAGTTAAATTTTATATCAAACATTAGTCCATGTTGAGAACATATTCTAAGAAGCTGCTGCAGGCCAGCACTAGAGGGAGACAGTACCACCAAATCATCAGCATAGAGCATATGATTAATGAGACTATCCCCCACCAAGCAGCCAGTTCTACAGCCCTTTAACTCCCTAGAGAAATCATCCATGTACAGATTGAATAGCAGCGGAGACAGAATTCCGCCCTGCCGCACTCCATTGGAGACATAGAAGGGGGTTGACAAACTCATCCCCCACCTGACTTGCATGGTTTGGTGAGAGTACCAGAACTGTAGTATCCTGATTAAGTACGAGGGGACACCACGCTCACGTAGTTTACCAAACAGTTTCCCATGATAGATGCGATCAAAAGCCAGGAAACACATGAAGACTGTGCTATTGCGTGATCTGTACCTATGGACAATTTCTTTAAGTGCATAAATACACAGATCAGTTCCATGCTTGTTCTTAAAACCAAACTGATTATCTGTTGACGCTATGTATGCTGCAAGCCTATCCATAAGAATCCCCCTTAGCACCTTGGATAGTATACTTGCAAGTGCAATAGGTCTATAGTTATCTATACTAGTTCATTTACCTAATAAGTTAATTTTAATTTAGTCTTATTTTTAACTACAGGTACTAGCAAGACAGATAACACGGATCCAGGGAGTATGCCATGCTTCATTGACCCAGAAAAGCATAGAGCAAGTAAAACTGAAATACTTTGACCAGCGTATATCAGATGTTCTGCTGTTATTCTATCCTGCCCACAGGCTTTATTCATTTTAAGTTTGTCAATAGCATAACATACTTCCTCCGGCCTGATGACTACACCATCACTGTGAGGTATCTCTCCTATGTTAAACACATCACTATTCACACAGTTGAAAATGTTCTCATAGTGTCTCCTCCATAGCTCTGCAATGTTTTCAGGTTCAGTAATGCCATCAATACTAGAAGGCAGTGGCATTTTGCTGTTGTTAACTACTTTCACCTCCTTCCAGAACTCATAAACATTATTAGTTTGTAACTTTCTCGCCATAGAGTTAGTGTGTGGTGTGTGTGTGTGTGTGTGTGTGTGTGTGTGTGTGTGTGTGTGTGTGTGCATGTGTATGTGTGTATATGTATATATTTGTATTCATGTATTTCTCCGAATGATTTGTATATGCGACAGGAAGATGTTTGTTAAATAAGTAATTTTGTGGTGTCTTGTAATCCCATGTGGGATGGGCCAAAATGTTTGGCATGACACAGAAATAAACATACATAACTAACTAACTAACTAACTAACTAACTAACTAACTAACTAACTTAGGGTGGCAGTAGCTCAGTCCATAGGGAGTTGGGTTGGAACCAGAGGGTCGCTGGCTCAAGTCCCCGTACGGTGACCTGGTAGCTGGAGAGGTGCCAGTTCACCTCCTGGGCACTGCCAAGGTGCCCTTGAGCAAGGCACAGAACCCCCCCCGAACCGCTCAGGGCGCCTGTTCAGCAGTCGCAGCCCCCCCCCCACTCTGACATCTGTGTGTGTGTGTGTATTTCAAACCTGTGTGTAATAACAACAGAGTGTACATTTTAATTTCCCCATTGGTGATCAATAAAGAGTATAAATTATAAAATTAATTATAAATTAACTAACTAACATACAAACTTTAATAAAACCATCCATGCTGTTTGGACTTTTTGATGCTTCGTCGATGCTTTAGACACTTTTTAAAGTTTTTTTTTAATTAATGGCCAATAAACCTAATTTATGACATTATACCTAGTTTTTGAGTTAAAACCCCCAAAAATCATGAATTATTTTGACTAATAGTTGAGATCAGAGGATGTTGAGTGGATCACGGACTAGTTTATGTCAAAGTTTAGTCGGGATACAGTTTTGAAACCATTTAAAAAACACCCAAAATGTAATGGAAAAAAATCATTAAATGTACCTGCAAACAACCTTCTGTCCATACAGCGCACATGCATGCATCCATGTTATTTTTTTGGGCAATTTGGTGAAAGAAACCCATATTTCTGATATTAAAAACTTTTAAAACGGTCAAATTGGACCCGAGGACAACACAAGGGTGAAAAAAGTGACCGTGGTATAGCGGGTTAATGCTCTTCAGTGTGTCCATTATAAGGTCATTAATGGACTCTAATTGGACATTAATTCCCGAGAATGGACACCTTAACCTATATGCTCTCTTCAAAGCCACCAGACTCCTTCTTATATAAACTGTGATTTCACCTCGCAGAACACGGGACTGGCTGGTCCGCTGCCTCGATTGGTTTGTTTGTTTAAAAGTCAGACACCTCATACGTACCCTAAGCACCTGATGCAATCCCCACATCAGAATCCAGATCTATCACTTTAAAGGTCCTATGACAAGCTGCTTTCTGGATGCTTTTATATAGGCCTTAGTGGTCCCCTAATACTGTATCTGAAGTCTCTTTTATATAGGCCTTAGTGGTCCCCTAATACTGTATCTGAAGTCTCTTTATATAGACCTTAGTGGTCCCCTAATACTGTATCTGAAGTCTCTTTATATAGACCTTAGTGGTCCCCTAATACTGTATCTGAAGTCTCTTTATATAGACCTTAGTGGTCCCCTAATACTGTATCTGAAGTCTCTTTATATAGACCTTAGTGGTCCCTAATACTGTATCTGAAGTCTCTTTATATAGACCTTAGTGGTCCCCTAATACTGTATCTGAAGTCTCTTTATATAGACCTTAGTGGTCCCCTAATACTGTATCTGAAGTCTCTTTATATAGACCTTAGTGGTCCCTAATACTGTATCTGAAGTCTCTTTATATAGACCTTAGTGGTCCCCTAATACTGTATCTGAAGTCTCTTTATATAGACCTTAGTGGTCCCCTAATACTGTATCTGAAGTCTCTTTATATAGACCTTAGTGGTCCCCTAATACTGTATCTGAAGTCTCTTTATATAGACCTTAGTGGTCCCCTAATACTGTATCTGAAGTCTCTTTATATAGACCTTAGTGGTCCCCTAATACTGTATCTGAAGTCTCTTTATATAGACCTTAGTGGTCCCTAATACTGTATCTGAAGTCTCTTTATATAGACCTTAGTGGTCCCCTAATACTGTATCTGAAGTCTCTTTATATAGACCTTAGTGGTCCCTAATACTGTATCTGAAGTCTCTTTATATAGACCTTAGTGGTCCCCTAATACTGTATCTGAAGTCTCTTTTATATAGACCTTAGTGGTCCCCTAATACTGTATCTGAAGTCTCTTTATATAGACCTTAGTGGTCCCCTAATACTGTATCTGAAGTCTCTTTATATAGACCTTAGTGGTCCCTAATACTGTATCTGAAGTCTCTTTATATAGACCTTAGTGGTCCCCTAATACTGTATCTGAAGTCTCTTTATATAGACCTTAGTGGTCCCCTAATACTGTATCTGAAGTCTCTTTATATAGACCTTAGTGGTCCCCTAATACTGTATCTGAAGTCTCTTTTATATAGACCTTAGTGGTCCCCTAATACTGTATCTGAAGTCTCTTTTATATAGACCTTAGTGGTCGTAGTGCTAACCGTTAGCCCCCTAGCCCCCTCGTCTCAGCTAGTGACGTAGAAAGCCGTGCAGATGTTGACCAGCTCACCCAGAGACTGAAGACAGGACACATTCAGAAACCGTATCTCACTCTAAACAGCATGGATGTTTTTTTTTCAAAGTTTGTCTGTGTGTGGAAGCACCAGAGACACAACATAACTCCCCAAATCCCAGAAAAAGAGATTTTTTCATAATATGGACACTTTAACAAAGTTGTCTTTGTGATCATGTATTATAACTCTTAACTGCAGAAAAGACAATTACAGATTTTCTTTTTTTCATAATCTCTGCCTGTCCATTTTCTGATGTTACTGTAACAATACGGATCATAATTGTAGCAACAATAAATGATTAGAAGCAGTTACTGTTCATGATGCATGTTCGTCTGCCATCTTGATTTCAAGAAGTTGCAAGACATGATGAGACATGAGCTGATTAACCCTCCTGTTGTCTTAGGGTCGAATTTGACCCATTTACAAAAACATTCTTCATCACAACTATGACAAAAGAATGTTGAAAAAAGCTACAGAAACAATTTTTTTAACGCTGAAAAAAAATGACCAAACTAATCGGAAAAAGTGACCCAAAAAGACATCAAAAACCTCGCCAAAGGTGACAAAAACTTGTTAAAAGAAAGTGACAAAATAAAATTGAAAAAAACGACAAAAAAGTGACAAAAAAATTGGAAAGAATGTGACAAAATATTTTTAATAAAATTGACAAAAACATTGAGAAAAGTGTAAAAAAATAACAACAAAATGTTGAAATTTCGACCCAGAAAACACACAAAGTTGCACGGTCGACGGGAAGACAACACAAGGGTTGAGTAATGTTATCATTTAACTGCACATAACTGGACTCCAAATGAACACATAATATAGGCAATAGATAATCGGTTGTTGGAGTTGTGGACATCCAAAGGGAGCC
Source organism: Sander lucioperca (assembly GCF_008315115.2). Taxonomy (NCBI): domain Eukaryota; kingdom Metazoa; phylum Chordata; class Actinopteri; order Perciformes; family Percidae; genus Sander; species Sander lucioperca. The sequence goes on along the minus strand of NC_050177.1, from coordinate 26,806,990 downwards.
CTGAGGACTAAGGACTAAACCCTCACGGACTTAACTGATCTCAGGTGCTGAGTGAGTGAGTGTGTGAGGCCACATGAGCTCAGATAGGTAGAAATGGGACTGGGACAGCACTTCACCAGATCACATGTTACCTTGGTGATGTTTAATAACAAAGATGTTGCTGACACTTGCCAGTTTGGGAATTTTCATTTTAAGTTTGTAGCTTTCCACACGGCCAAGGCCCAGGAGACGGCTGCCTGATTCCACGTTTTCAACCTCTTGTTGTACGAGCTGGACAACAGGCTGGTCTGTTCCGTGGTCGTGTGTCGTGCTGTTGTTTACCTTTGTAATTCCCTGATTTCCCTACGGTCTCCGCGGTAAACGGCACAACGCTTTGAACTGTGGGTAATTCCCTTTGGTGAAGTCTGCATCGATGCAGACTCACGGAAAGGGCTCGGTAAGTGTGTCCTCAAACCCTCACGCCCTTTGAAATTCGACATTGGGACAACCCTAAGCCCTCACGAATTTTGCGAGAACGCGCACCAAAGTCCGTGAGTCTGTGAGTCCGGACTTTGGGATTGGGCCGTTATTTTCTGAGAAGAAGGATCTCTGGCTGAGGAGTTATTGTAAGTTCGAGCCTTGCAGGTCAAAGCCACAGACCACAGGAACATATATACACCTAAGAAGAAAAGAGAAAGGCTGTGAATACTTCTGCTAAATCATAAAAGCAGAGTATACGTTATATGAGGATCGTGCACATACTGACCCTGCAGGGAGTTTAGTATAGTGAATACGTAGATCTCAGGGAGGGAGATGTAGGTGGTGCTCGCTAACGCCCAAGGTAAGCCCAGCACACAGCTGAGGCCCAGCACTGTGGCACAGTCTTTCAATAACTTCATCCCTTTCTCCCTGTTTATCTTCTTCCAGCCACTGCTTTCAGTGCCTCCACTACCTGCCCGTAGCCCCCATAGCTTAAAAACCAGCAGCCCCAGCATGCAGGAATTACACAGTATCATCAGCACACATGGGACGGCCACGGTAGTGATGTAGCTGACCAGGAGCCTCTGTGGGAACTGGCTGCTCATCCAGCATCTGCAGGTTATTAAAAAGAAAGAAAGAAAGAAATGAAAAGCCAATATTTAATTTTTAGAGACACAAAATAACACCCCAAATCCCAGAAAAAGAGATTTTTTTCATAACATGGGCACTTTTAACCAATCACAATCATCTTGGGCGGTGCTAAGCTCGGGACGGAGCCACGGTGCCTCTGCTAAATAGTCTCTGGGAACTTGTTTTGGTGGAACATGAGTATGTTCAAAAGTAGTTTTAGTCGTGCAACAGAAAACTCAGATTGGACAGATAGTCTAGCTAGCTGTCTGGATTTACCCTGCAGAGATCTGAGGAGCAGTTAACCATAGTCCTCACAAATCCACCAGAGGTTAGAACGCCAACACAGAGACAGAGGAAGGGGACGGACATCTGGCCGAAACGAAATGCATCCGGCAGAATGTCCTGCGGCACTGGAGCAATCCCGGAAGTGGAACGTGGTGGATATAAACTAAAATCAAGTTAACTTGGAATTACAAATAATCTGCTTCTTGGCAAGGAACTAAATAGTGCACGCTTAAAATCACACTATGAAGAATATTTGCTTGGAATTCCAAACTCCTGTGTGGTTGAATATTGAAAACAGAACAATAACTCTTGGTTTCTTACATCTGTGCTGTTGAAGTCTGGTTGTTGGCGTCCCTCGGACTGTATTTGCCATAAACACCTGAAATCCCACAAACCGCTGCAACAAGTGTGGGAACACCTGCATGAAGACAAGAAAGATACAGAAGTTCCTTCAACAAGCCCTGACCAGGGACGGAGCCAGGGGGCTCCACCCCTGAATGTTTTCTCAAAAGCTCCGGACCCTGAGAAATATCAGCATTCATTCAGTGACCTCTACTAAAAAAGGGTTTCAAGAATAGTACTGCAGCAACCTGGTCTCACAGAATTCCGTGAAATGAACACGGCTCCTTAAGTTAAGGAAAAGGTCGTGGGTGGGCTTACGGTTCCGTGACACGCGGGAAGAACGGGACGGTTGGGTTCAGGAAAATTGACATGCGGGACACGAACCCCGGTCTCCTGGGGTAAAGTCCTGTGTTTGACCCATCCACCACTAGGGTTGGGTACCGAAACCTGGTTCCACTATGGATCCGGTTCCTACGCAAACAGTAGTATTCAGACCGGATTAAAACGCAAATTTGGGTTCCTCATTTTGGTTCTGACTGAAATATTTTCCCTTTGTCGCTCCGGACAGCGGCAGACCCTTTTTTCTTTCTCCCTTTTCTGCCGAGTGGTGCACGTGCCCGCTCGCGGTGTGAGGGGGTGTTCACGCTGTTCCCCCACCATGCACTCTACAATCACAGCTGATAGACGGCTTCTTGGACACGCTCTGAAACTGACGTAAACATATCCCCCTTTCTCTGTAGTCTACCGTTAGCTAGCTATGGTAAATGTAGGCTACTTTTAGTACTTTTTACTACTTTTTCCCTCTGGGCTCACTGAAACGGACGTAAAGGCATATTAACCATTCACTGCACGTGATCGCTACTCAACATATTACACTGGCTCTGCCGACCCTGTAGCCTGGTGGTGGGGGAGGTGGGACAGAATCCCCAAATTGTCTTCCCTTTCTAACTCCTCCCTGTGTGTCCTGGCCTCTGGGACACCATCTGAGAGAGTTTTCTCCTGTGCAGGACATCCCATAAGTCAGGAGAGGTGTGGTATCTCGCCAGAGAAGCAAATATGGTCATTTTTCTGCAAAAGAACTACTAAAGTTTGAAGCTGGTTGTCATACCAACTCAACAACATTTATTTAGTTCTTACTTGTTAACAGTGTAACTGTTATTTGTTAAATTATTATAGTTGTGTGTTAGGTGACTTAGGTTTACATATTATATATTTAAGTACTTTAAAACGTTCATATATTGTTAAATTGAAATAATTTTCAATTTAAAAAAAACTCCATAAAAGAGCCTTTCTTTGATGTCATTTTTCAGGAATCGGTTAGGAATCGGTTAGGAATCGTAAAAATCCAAACGGTACCCAACCCTATCCTCCACCCCGACCAACCTCCCTACGCTGATTTTTGGTCTGTCATACTACTCTCTACCCTAGTCGCTCTTAATGCTACGTCATCTTCTCATAGACTTTACATCGCCATTGTTTTCCGTGGTGGCCACACCACCACGTAATGAGCTGTTAACAGTTTGTGATCATTTCACGGAATTCTGTGAGACCAGGCTGACTGCAGTTAACGCCAACATCCTACACACACACACACACACACACACACACACACACACACACAGACACAGACACACAAACACCCATGTTGGCTCGATGCACACACCAGTGCAGCAGTATAACCGGCAATTTCCACTGGATGCGGAACGTCTCCTGAACGTCGACGGAGTCGTTAGGTTTCCATTAAAGTCAGTGTGTGTATTTCCACTGACTGCAGAACGTCTGCGTCCCGACTCCGTCCCAGTTCCGTCAGTCCGCAGCCCTACAGAGCAGATACACAGAGCTTCTATTTTTGACGGACGACGGAGAGCTCCGCAGCAATTCAGCACAATTCAGATTGTGGGGACAGGAAGTCGAGCACAGAAACAAAATAAAACATCAGGGTAATTTTCAAAGTAAAATACACCGTGCTCACGGCGGATCATATTTCCCTGCACTACACCTTGAAAACACAGCTCAGAGTAGTTTCCCCTCTACTCCTCTGGATGGAAACTAACTGGTGTTGGTTTTGTGGTTCTGTTTATAGAAACTACATCCTGTTATATCGCGCGAACATACGTGAACTCGCGAGATCTCGTGGTCGGCTAGCCGCAGCCGTTACGCAACAAATCCAGACCTGGTGGGTGTTGACGGACGGCGGAGCACGCAGCCGTTCCTCAGCGGAGCCGGTCCGCAGACGTTCTGCATCCTGTGGAAATCCACGGTAACATCAGACCACTACCGTAGCTACAGAGAACAGCTTAAAGGTCACCTGTCATTAGGAAATTAACTGGGTTTTACGACGTCTTCCTTTTAGTAGTTTTATGTGTCTAATTCTAAGCCAATCGCTGATGATTTCCTAACCCTAAGTATTGTTGTTGCCTAATCTTAACTAGTTTCACAACGTTGACTACGTGATTAAAATGGTGCCTGATACGTTCAATAGAAGAGTCACTTGACTACAGCCTTAAACTGCTCCAGTGCTGCAGTAACGAGGGGATGTAGCTCAGTGGTAGAGCGCATGCTTCGCATGTATGAGGTCCCGGGTTCAATCCCTGGCATCTCCATCAGGTATTATGGTACAGTCTGTAAAAGAGCTGCACAAGATATTACTCTAACAGAAGAAATAAAATAATGCAACAAATATTACAAAGGCAACAATGTGGAAGATCAACTTAACAAGCGTCCAACATCTCTGTGCACTTCACCCATGTCCTGCTGCAGCTTCGGCCACAGTGTATGAATGTGTGAGAATGGTGAATGGTTCCTGTACTATGTGAAAGTGCTTTGAGTAGTTGTTAACAGTAGAAAAGCGCTATATAAATAGAAAGGTGATATATGTTGTTTTGGGAGTCTAAATCAACCTATATTGTTGTTTAGGTATGAGGACGTGTTAATCAGGTGAACAGATATATGACAATGTAAACTATTAATACTAATATTCTTTCGAATCTGCTGGATGTGTAAATAATGAACTCAGGGGCGGAGCTTCATCACGGGGCCCTCTGCTACCAAGTCATTTAAAATTAAAACTGTAAAAAGAGGTAAAATATCTGATGAATGCATGTTATAATGGGTCAGTTGTTGAGCCAAGTCAGCTTATAAGTCAAATAAATCACAAAGAAAAGACACATTTAACAAGTTTGTGTTGACGAACAAAGAAAGAAGTTTGCCAGTCAAGTAAAAATGTTTCAGCACCACGGACAGAGACAGCTGATGGACAGAGACAACTGATGGACAGAGACAGCTGATGATGGACAGAGACAGCTGATGATGGACAGAGACAGCTGATGGACAGAGACAGCTGATGGACAGAGACAACTGATGGACAGAGACAGCTGATGATGGACAGAGACAGCTGATGATGGACAGAGACAGCTGATGGACAGAGACAGCTGATGGACAGAGACAGATGATGGACAGAGACAGCTGATGGACAGAGACAGCTGATGGACAGAGATGCACTCAATCAGTACCACCCTATATAACTGACATGGCTCTATTATCTATATGTTTGATAAGCAGAGCTGGATTATCATAACATGAGATCAGGTGCAGTAATTAGCTTCTTTCAGCTAATAATCTGCAGTGTGTCACTTTGGACCCCGTACTCGTCAATTGACGCAAGATCGGCGGCATTTGAGGGGCCGCTAATTGGCACGGGGCCCTGGGGCGGCTGCACCCAAGCACCCACGTACCCACGCTATCTCTGCTACTGAATGAACTGTTTGCGAACAGGTTTGCTATAAAATGTATAAAAATATGTCAGTTTACAACTTGTTTCTGCTGCCCCCCCCAAGTGGACAAAAGATCTGTTGCAGGTTGAAAGCTCTTCATGATTTCAGTAAATGAAATGACCAGTTAACACACAACGGATGTAGGGACCTAATTTAATTTAATGGATTCAATTTTGTCGCTTTTTTCAACACTTTTTGTATTTTTACTTTTTTTATTGTCAATAAACCTAATTTAAATGACATTACACTTCATTTTTTAGTTTACGAAAAGCAAAAATGATCAATTATTTTGACCAATAGTTAAGATCAGAGGATGTTGAGAGAATCGCAGAAGCTCAAAGTTTGGTCAGGATGCTGTTTTAAAACCATTTAAACAATTTTTTTCAAATGCTATGAAATAAAATAAAACACCCATAATTCAATGGAAGTAATTATTAATTTGACCTGCGAAGAACGTTGTATGTGTTCAAATACAACGTACATGCACGCATCCAAGTTATTTGGGTGAAAGAAACCCATATTTCTGATATAAAAAACTTCAAAGTTTTTTGTCAAGGACAACACAAGGGTTCAGACATTGCTCTTCTGCACCCCTAGTGGTAAAATAAACTCCAACAGGTATGTGTGACTTGCTAAATTGCTCTGAATTAAAAATGTGTATAATACAATGTAAAAAACATGAATATAGGACTGTATACCCTAATAATATATGGGACTGTATGTAGTAATATTCTCACATTTCAAAATGAATAATAGTTGAAGGCTTTTTCGTCATGAATAGTCCAACTCCATTTGAGCTGCACAGGGTATTTTAATTGGGCTATTTTTCAGAGTTCTAAGCAGCATATTTCAAGAGAGCAGATATATTACTATACACCGTCCCAACCAGACTCTACTCACCCCATCCCACCACGCTGAGCTTCAGCAGGTATCTCCTGACGTAGGTGTTGAAGACTCGGACTAGGAGAAGGTAGAGGTGGAAGCCTTCCAGAGCCGCCCAGCTGAAGGTGGCCAGCAGGGACCAGTGTAAAAAGAGACCCAGACCTTGGCACACCCAGCCCTCCTCGTTCTCATTCAGCTGCCACACCCAGAAGCTGCACAGCAGGAAGGTGAGATGGAGGCAGAGCAGCGCTCCTGCTAGTTGCAAATGCACTTCAATAGCCTTCTCTGGATGCCGACGTCTAAAAGGAAAAGAATATATTATGGTCATTTTTCTATTGCCTATTTGGCAGATACAGTACTGTATATGGCCATTACTGACCTACATTCTACAGATACTTTCACCTCAACATAGTCCTATGGGCCCAGTGGACCTCGGACTGATGCAGTGTGCCAACCCGGTCTCACGCCAGTTCGTGAAATGGTCACGTTATTTTGATTTATTGATTTGTGTACAGGTCACGATTTTTGAACGTGACCATTTCACGAACTGCCATGACGCTGGGCTGCTCTGGGGGACGCCCTGACGCCTTGTATAATTTACCTATATCTATATATTTTCTTAAGTTTTTCTGACATTCAAACAAATAATTGTTTGTGGCCACTTGGGAGACGGGGAGTAGGCCATTGTATAGGCCTACTGTATTTACCTGACAGAGAACGCTGCAGATTCAGAATGTTATCACAAAATATCATAATGAAAACGTGGAATAATCAGACATTAGCGTCAAGGACTCTAACTAACTAACACTAACTCTAACATTAACACTATGTAACTCACCCACTGGCAAAGTGGAACAGATCTGTTGAACTTGTAACCCATAATTACATCCATTTTGCACACCTTACAGCAGTTTGCACATTGTATTCATTTGTGTTTGTGTACTGCTGCGATGACATGAATACCCCCCCGGAACAAATAAAGTATCCATACAGTGTGATTACATAGTCAAATTACATCAGTTAATGCTTCAGGATCTTCAACGAGATTACTGAACCTCATATTGAGTAGAGATAAACGTGTGAAATAATCCAATAATAACACATATATAACACAACACGTAATGCTTCAGTTCCATGACAGGAAGTCATAATGTCATCATCTCTGTTAGACTATCATTACAGGAATCTTTTCATATAATTCACCCCAGACTTATGGGAATAATAATTTGAAGTCAGACTTTAAAACTCACTGTAGACATATATAGAGGATCAAGCTGATGACTGTGAAGAAGATGGAGAGCGCTGATCCAGTGCAGGTGATGTAGCTCAGGTTGACAGCATCACTTTCTCTCACTGATAACACAGGGTTCTGGCCGGGAAAAGAGACAATACACATTCAATTTAAAGGGCTCATATTCTGCCCATTTTCAGGATCATAATTGTATTTAGAGGTTGTACCAGAATAGGTTTACATGGTTTAATTTTATATTTTAGTTGTACTGCACATTGCTGCAGCTCCTCTTTTCACCCTGTGTTCAGGTCTCTGTTTTAGCTACAGAGTGAGACCTCTCACTGCTGTAACATCTTTGTTGGCAGTCGCACATGATCAGTAGCTAGGTAAGATCACATGATCAGTAGCTAGGTAAGATCACATGCTTAGTAGCTAGGTAAGATCACATGATCAGTAGCTAGGTAAGATCACATGATCAGTAGCTAGGTAAGATCACATGAGCTAGCTAGCTGTTGTGTGTGTGTTAATTTTACCACAAGCACAGCAAAGAAGCCCATGTGGTAGCAGCTGCAAATAAATTCATCTCCGCTGTCATCGGTATCACAGCCCTCTGTGCTCCAGCTACCTAAAAACACACACACACACACACACACACACACAC
>NC_050177.1:26758727-26796227 GCF_008315115.2 Sander lucioperca | reverse complement strand
TTGAATACAAATAGAAAACATAACAAACAACCATAAAAACCCCTCAATTGCAGCCATGTTTGTGTCTGATTTCCCTAACTGAACTTCTCTTTATGTACATGTCCATTGTGATCAGATTAATAAAGCTGCTTACACACCGACCAGACGGCTGACCGTCAGCAGTAAAGCCAGTCGGACTGATCAGTCTCCCCGAGTTGGTCCAAAAAGTTCCTCAGAACACCGAAGAGACCAGACGTAATACTTCTCCATAACAGCAGGCGGCGCTAATCTGTATTGTCGCCCAAAAATGAAAACCGGCAGCTGATTGGACGAACGCGCCACGTGGGTCTGGTTTCTCCGGAAATTCAAAGCCAGACTGTCATGGCGGCTCGTTCAGAATATGATTTCATATTGGACTAAAATAGTTCACCGAAACGTGTTTCTGAAAACATTTTAAGAGAGAAATAGGCCGTGCAGTTGCTGAATCTGTTTTCATTTCAGATCAACAAAGGTCAGTTTGAAAGATTTTCCTCAGATTTTGAGAGACTCTAGTCACGCTCATCGTTTCCTGGTTAGCTCTCCACCAATCAGATGGGTCATTGAGTCCGACTGCCGGCAGTGCCCGCCCCGCCGATTATACATGTCAAATCGGCCAAAATGAAGGCCGACGGCCCCTCGGACGGATGACGGCACGGAACACACCGAACAGACTCAGGTCACTGACCTCGCCAGACAGTCCGACGGCCGATTATCAGCCCGGTGTGTCAGCGCCTTTAGTTGCAGCTGAGGAGGAGTTAATAGTCTGTGGCTCTAATGTGACTGACCTGGAATAAAGTGCTGTTGATCACAGTGACTACCAGCAGTCCATCCCTGTCAGGGGCAAATCCTCTACTCCTCTGGAGAGCCAAGGCTGGGATGTAAACGCTGTGTTCAGGAGTGGGACTCACTTCAACCTAAAAACATGCAAAAAAGTATGGAAATGATATATCTAAAGAAATTAACTTATTGTTGATTATTTTAATTGCTCAGAGGACAGTCTGAGCAAACTGTCCTCTGAAAAAACAGCCAACAAACGTTTCTTCAACCAGCAAGAACGACTCATATTTACGTTTAAAATGGCGGCGCTCTCTAGTGGCTGTGGTGATTATGACGGGGGCAAAGCATGACGTAAAACGACGAATGTAAGAGCGTCAAAATCGATGTACGGGATGGGTCGAACAAACATAGGACTTTTATTCAGTTTAGTGAAACGTGTTGCTACGTTTTGTCGGGGCTGAACTTGGCACATGATCTTTTTTTAAACCTAACCAGTGGTGGAGGAGGTACTGAATCTCAGTACTTAACACGAGGCAGGATATTTGTAATCAATACATCCATCTCCTGGAACCATCACCTTATCATGGTGGAGGGGTTTGTGTGTCCCTATGAACCTGAGGGCTGTGTTGTCTGGAGCTTTGTGCTCCTGGTAGGGTCTCCCAAGGCAAAGTGGTCTTAGGGGAGGGGCCAGACAAAGAATGGTTCAAAAACCCTATGAAAAAACGAGGTAGAGATGGAGTGACCCTGCCCGGAGGAAGCCCGGGGCCCCCGTCTGGAGCCAGGCCCAGATGGAGGGCCCGTCAGCGAGCGACTGGTGGCCGGGTTTGCCACGGAGCCCGGCCGGGCACAGCCCGAAATAGCTACGTGGCACCTATCTCTCCAACCCATGGGCCCACCACCTGTGGGAGGAACCGCTGGGGTCGGGTGCGCTGCCACATGGGTGGAGACCAGAGAGAGCATCCTAGGCCAAAGTTCAATGATCGATTTTATAATCGTTTCATCTGATCTGAGGCCCTATGTTTTGGATCACCATCTGGTGGTGAGTTGGGTCAGAGGGTGGGGGAAGACTCTGGACAGACCTGGTAAGCCCAAACGGGTAGTGCGGGTAAATTGGGAACGTCCGGAGGAGGCCCCTGTCCGACAGACTTTCAACTCACACCTCCGGCGGAGCTTTTCGTGCATCCCTGTGGAGGCTGGGGGCATTGAACCCGAGTGGACAATGTTCAAAGTTTCCATTGCTGAAGCTGCGGCGGGGAGCTGTGGTCTTAGGGTCTTAGGTGCCTCAAGGGGCGGTAACCCACGAACACCGTGGTGGACACCGGTGGTCAGGGAAGCCGTCCGACTGAAGAAGGAGTCTTTCCGGGATATGTTATCCCAGAGGACTCCGGAGGCAGTTGCAAGGTACCGAAGGGCCCGAAGGGCTGCAGCCTCTGCCGTGAAAGAGGCAAAGCAGCGGGTGTGGGAGAAGTTCGGAGAAGACATGGAGAAGGACTTTCGGTCGGCACCAAGGTGCTTCTGGAAAACCGTTCGCCACATCAGGAGGGGGAAGCGGGGAACCATCCAAGCTGTGTACAGTAAGGATGGGACGCTGTTGACCTCAACTGAGGAGGTAATAGGGCGGTGGAAGGAGCACTTTGAGGAACTCCTAAATCCGAGTAATACGCCCTCTATGGTAGAGGCAGAGCTGGAGGATGATGGGGGATTGTTGTCAATTTCCCTGGTGGAAGTTGCTGAGGTAGTTAAACAACTCCACAGTGGCAAAGCCCCAGGGATTGATGAGATCCGTCCAGAAATGCTTAAAGCTCTGGGTGTGGAGGGGTTGTCTTGGTTGACACGCCTCTTCAACATTGCGTGGAAGTCGGGGACGGTGCCTAAGGAGTGGCAGACCGGGGTGGTGGTTCCCCTTTTCAAAAAGGGGGACCAGAGGGTGTGTGCCAATTACAGGGGTATCACACTTCTCAGCCTCCCCGGTAAAGTCTACTCCAAGGTGCTGGAAAGGAGGGTTCGGTCGATAGTCGAACCTCAGGTTGAAGAGGAACAATGCGGATTCCGTCCTGGTTGTGGAACAACGGACCAGATCTTTACTCTCGCAAGGATCCTGGAGGGAGCCTGGGAGTATGCCCAACCGGTCTACATGTGCTTTGTGGATCTGGAGAAGGCGTATGACCGGGTCCCCCGGGAGATACTGTGGGAGGTGCTGCGGGAGTATGGGGTGAGGGGGTCCCTTCTCAGGGCCATCCAATCTCTGTACGACCAAAGCGAGAGCTGTGTCCGGGTTCTCGGCAGTAAGTCGGACTTGTTTCAGGTGAGAGTTGGCCTCCGCCAGGGCTGCGCTTTGTCACCAATCCTGTTTGTAGAATTTATGGACAGGATATCGAGGCGTAGTCGGGTTGGAGAGGGGTTGCAGTTTGGTGAGCTGGGGATCTCATCGCTGCTTTTTGCGGATGATGTGGTCCTGATGGCATCGTCGGCCTGTGACCTTCAGCACTCACTGGATCGGTTCGCAGCCGAGTGTGAAGCGGCTGGGATGAGGATCAGCACCTCTAAATCTGAGGCCATGGTTCTCAGCAGGAAACCGATGGAGTGCCTTCTCCAGGTAGGGAATGAGTCTTTACCCCAAGTGAAGGAGTTCAAGTACCTTGGGGTATTGTTCGCGAGTGAGGGGACAATGGAGCGGGAGATTGGTCGGAGAATCGGCGCAGCGGGTGCGGTATTACACTCAATTTATCGCACCGTTGTGACGAAAAGAGAGCTGAGCCAGAAGGCAAAGCTCTCAATCTACCGGTCAGTTTTCGTTCCTACCCTCACCTATGGTCATGAAGGCTGGGTCATGACCGAAAGAACGAGATCCAGGGTACAAGCGGCCGAAATGGGTTTCCTCAGGAGGGTGACTGGCGTCTCCCTTAGAGATAGGGTGAGAAGCTCAGTCATCCGCGAGGAGCTCGGAGTAGAGCCGCTGCTCCTTCGCGTCGAAAGGAGCCAGTTGAGGTGGTTCGGGCATCTGGTAAGGATGCCCCCTGGGCGCCTCCCTAGGGAGGTGTTCCAGGCACGTCCAGCTGGGAGGAGGCCTCGGGGAAGACCCAGGACTAGGTGGAGGGATTATATCTCCAACCTGGCCTGGGAACGCCTCGGGATCCCCCAGTCGGAGCTGGTTAATGTGGCTCGGGAAAGGGAAGTTTGGGGTCCCCTGCTGGAGCTGCTACCCCTGCGACCCGTTACCGGATAAGCGGAAGAAGATGGATGGATGCATCCAAAAGTCTCAGAATGAATCACACTTATTAATTTCTAACCGTGAAAACAAAGAGCATCACTGCAGAGGACAAACTACAACGAGAGACGTGCAACTGTTTGTCAGTGGTGGAGGAAGTACTCAATCTCAGTACTTAAGTAAAACTACAAATAACCAGAGACATATTTACTTTAGTAAAAGTAGAAGTACCACAATGGCAACCCTACTTAAGTAAAAGTTAAAAGTACCTGATTTTAAATGTACTTTAAGTATTAAAAGTAAAAGTACTTGCATAACAATTTATTCTCTTAATGTCTATATTCTAATAATTAAAAAAACAGTATGGGCTGTGGCATTTTAATTAAGTTAGTTTTAGGTTAATGTAATTGTGCTTACTATCTGTGGCCCAGTTTACATTCTGACTTACAATTCTGGTTATCTATCAGGGTGATCTGCATGAAGCTCCACTTTGCATTATTACCCACGGGACAGTGAATGCTGAACACATTTATCTAGCAAGAACATACAGGCTTGGACAACAAGTACGTGGCTTCACAGCTGAGGAGGACCGGGAGTGTTTTTAAGATAAATATACTATGTGAACGGGTGCTTCACATATGACCAAGCAGAGCAATGGGTGCAGCAGCAGTACCAGGAGCGGTACGCGCCTGGCCAATAAACGCTATTGAAGGGCGGGTCTTGGTGTGGCCATAGTGGGATTCGTAATATCGCGAGTATCACCGGGAGCTGGACGGCCACTGCTGAAGGCTTCCCTGCAGACTGCAAACTTGTGACGGTCAGGAAGAAGTTTTGGCGGGTGGAAAAACTGATCAGAAAATGTAACGGAACGCTGTAGAAATGTAGTGGAGTAGAAAGTATGGAGTATAGATAATTGCTGCAAAATGTAATGAAGTAAAAGTCAAAAGTATGCACTATTGATTCTACTTAAGTACAGATATGTGAAAAATGTACTTAAGTACAGTATTTGTACTTTGTATTTGTACTTTCCACCACTGAACTTAACCAAGTAGTTTTCTCTCATTCTTATTTATTCTCATTCTTTATTTTATAAAGGACAACACACATTAATCAACATTTCTGTAAATGTGCCAGTGTCAGCCAGTCGGCTAATTCTTTACTGTAGTCCTTTGGCCAGATGATTTTAGACCAGAGATTTAGTGCCTATACATAAACAAGTAGTTTTTGTGCCAAACCTATCCAAACTTAGAACATTTCACGTTAACGTGTTTTGAAACATGACTGTTACTGTGGTTTAGATATGAGGACAGAAAACGCTCCTGTGGGTCGTATTTCCTGCCATCACTAGGGGCGCTGATGACAACTAATACTTTTTTTAATACTTGTTTTGCTTATTATTAGTACATTTCATACAACAACTTGAGATTGACCTGATAAGACAAGAGCTGGGAGCTACCCAAAAATATCCTCACCTTTTCATACCAGCTGACCCTCCGATGAATGAAGTTTGGCATCTGTCCGCCCCGGCTTCTCACCCTACAGCTTGTAATGCTGTTCTCATAGCACCTACCAACACATAGTTCACATATTTCAGCAATCCAAAAACTTACATAAACTTGAATAAGCATTGATTTTAGGTGAACAACCAACACAACTAAGTTGCCTTTTGTCATTTTGACATGATTTAAAATGATTACTTTACACAGTCATGTATGGGTTGTATACCACATTGTCCGGTGAAGCCATTTCCAAAAACACTGTGGTAGAGACATGCCCGGTCATGTTTAGTTCCTGAAAAGGCTGACACACTGGTTCCTCCAACAACAATATAAGTTATGATAATTGGGTAATTGTTGTTGTTTATGTACACGTTTTGTTTTAAGGGTCTCACAATCATGTCCGAGATATCCCAGCATGCATTAGGCAAGGCATGACAGCTTTATTTGTATAGCACATTTCAGCAACAGGGCAAATCAAAGTGCTTTACATAAAAACGATTAAAAAAAAACAGTTAAAAATATAAAAGCAGATAAAATACGAGATTACTTTTACTCTCCTTTTCCCATTGTGCCAAACATTTAATGGTTAACTTGTTAGGGTTGTGTATGTTCTGTTTCCTGTTTTATTTTGAAGTCTCTGTTTTCTCCCTTATCTTGTCTGGTTTTACTTCCTGTCTTGTGTTTTCCCGCCTGTTTGATTGTTCTGCCACCTGTTGTGTCACCTGTCCCTCGTTAGTCCTCGTTACCTGGTTTATTTAGTCTCTGTTCTGTCTTTTTCTCTTGTTGGATTATTGTCGTCAGCCTTTGTCAGTGGATTGCTTGCCACTGTTCCTGTTTTGTATTTTTGCCTGTTTCCTGTTTTGGGGATTTTGCCTGTTGTTACAGGACACCTTCTGTTTGGACTTTATGTATTAAAATCCTTGAGCTTATTCGTGAGTTTGCCGTCTCTGCACTTGGGTCCTACATCCTTTGAAACCGTAACAACCGTAACTATTTTCAGGAAAGCTAAAATTTGATGATCAATATTCTAATTCAATAAATCTAAGTCATTATATCCACTATTTGTCCCTCTGGGACGTGTGTCTTACTCTGTTTGCCACCCATTCTGGCGTGGAAAGTACTTTATTTGCATCTTAAAATATAGTCGTCACTATAAGTCTTAGTTTCTTTCTTGGAAAAACTTTGCAAAAACCGTTTAGGTTAGACAGCAGCAAGCAGCCACACTTATTCATTAGTGTAAGAGAAGGATATATTGTTCAATAAGAGGAGAGTAAGATCTACAGTATCAGCTTTATATGTATGAGTATGAGTTACCTGGTCCAGGGGACATCACCCGCTAAACAGTCAGGGATGACATTTTCACAGTAGACTGTCAGGGGGACAGAGAAAGAGAGAGAAAGAGTCAAAGATAGTACAATATATGGATCTAGGTCTACCAATGCAATAAGATAAGTGACATGTACTCAGGGAAACTGTGACTTTTAGTGTCGAAAAACTGGTTGGGTAAGAGTCCCTAACGCTGTATATCAGGGGACCATTGATTTTTTTTTCTCTCGATGTGAAAATCTACGACCTTAATATTATATTCACAGTTCAAATGGTACTCACTTCATGAGCACACAGCCATAAAATACACAACAAACGTGAAAAACTTACCGACAGCTTGGGCCGTAGAAAACCATGCAAGTGTGACTAAAGACAAAGTAATCCACATCGCGTCTCCGTGATCCTCAAACAGACATGTGATGTGACTGCTCCCTGCACAGCGGTGTTCTGCTTGATGAATGATCAGGGAGTTTCACATGGTGGTGGCTGAGTGGGGGTGGAGAGCTGATAGGGATGAGAAGTGATTCATATCTTTATTTATTTATTTATTTATTTAACAAGGTAGGCCGTTGAGAACAGGTTCTCATTTGCAACAGCGACCTGGCCAAGAAACGCATGAGCGTGCAAGACAACATACAGTTTCACATTCAATACAATACAGGAATACAGAATACAAAATAAGTAGGGTTTTGAGTTTCAGGGTTTTTTGAAGTGCATTCCAGTCATTTGCAGCTGAGAACTGGAAGGAGTGGTGGCCAAAGGAGGTGTGGGCTTTAGGGGTGACCAAGGAGATGTAACTGCTTGAGCGCAGGTTGCGGGCGGGAGAAGCTATAGTGACCAGGAGCGTAGGTACAGCGGGGCTTTGCCCAGCAAGGATTTGTAAATGAGTTGGTACCAGTGAGTTAGGCATCGAGTGTGTAACGAGGGCCAGCCGACTAATGCATAGAGCTTGCAATGGTGGGTGTTATAGGGGGCTCTGGTCACAAAACGTATGGCACTGTGGTAGACGACATCCAGTTTATCCAGGAGAGAGTTTGAGGCAGTTCTGTAAACGATATCACTGACGTCGAGAATTGGTAAAATTGTCATTTTTAATAAAGCGAGTTTGGCAGCGTGAGTGAAGGAGGCCCTGTTGCGGAATAGGAAACCGATCCAAGACTTAACTTTAGATTGAAGGTGGGTTATGTGTTGCTGGAAGGAGAGCAAATGTTTAACCAGACACGTAATTGTACACCGCCACATTTTCTTATTCCAACCCATCGAGCGTGGTGATGCTAATCGGATGGGCAGCGATCTATTGAAAAGCATGAACTTGGTTTTGCCAGAGTGTAGCAGTAGTTTGAGGTTTCGGAAGGAATGCTGAATGGCATTGAAGCTCTCCTGGAGGCAGAGGTCTCAAGTAAAAAAGTACTTTGTTACCTTACTTAAGTATTTAACAGCAGACTTTTTACTTCTGCTCCTTACATTTTCACGCAATTATCTGTACTTTCTACTCCTTACATTTTAAAAATAGCCTCGTAACTCCTATTTCAGTTTGGCTTGTTTTCATTCTGGCTTGTCATCGTTCAAAAAAACACACAAAAAAAACAAAAACCTATCCACGATAAATCGCTCCATCCGGAGAGAGTGAATTTGATTGTGGTTGGATGAGAAGTATAAACTTATACCATTCCGACACCCTATTGGTTTGTACGCGCTCCATTGCACCTGCACATGACACAAATCATGTCACGCTCCAGCAAGGAAATAGCAGACGTATGTAGCCTAGTACCAAGATGTCCGTGGCAGAGACTCAAGAGAACTCGAGTGAAACCAATCACCAGCGAGGAGGTTGGTAGCCAGGAAGACCAACCAACCCTTCTACATCCCTGGCCGTACCTGGAAGAATTTTTCAAAATGTTTGGATGCAAAAACAACTCCTTTTGCATGCACTGCAAGCTCTGCGCACCCAAGTACCACGAGCTAATTGTTTCTAAAACTCGCCGTCTAATTTGAAAAAGCATATTGATATTATTTTTGTGCCCCTTACATTACTTAGTAGTTTTGAAACCAGTACTTTTACACTTTTACTTGAGTAAAAAGCTCGAGTTGATACTTCAACTTCTACAGAAGTCTTTTTAAACCCTAGTATCTATACTTCTACCTGAGGAATGAATATGAATACTTTTGACACCTCTGCCTGGAGGTCTGAAAGCACAGTATCCAATGAGGGGCCGGATGTGTACAGGATGGTGTCGTCTGCATAGAGGTGGATTTGAGAATTCCCGACAGCGAGAGCCACATCATTGATGTATAGGGAGAAAAGAGTCGGCCCGAGAATCGAGCCTTGTGGCACCCCCATAGAGACCCCATAGGTCCAGACAACAGGCCCTCAGATTTAACGCACTGGACCCTACCAGAGAAATAGTTACTGACCCACGCGAGGCAGTCACGAGAGAACCCAAGGTAGTTGAGACTGTCGATACGCCTTTTAAAGGGTATTTTAATGACTCAACTCCTTTAAGATGTTAATTTCCTTTTTTGATTTATTGATGAGTTCTGCATTATCACTGAAAAGAAATATAATAGAATCTCCTCCTCCTACAAAGTGACTCTGGTTGTTCATAGTTCACATTACCCAATGAGCTGTCAGAATACAGTTTCACAAGAGATGATGCAGGCCAGGGACAGACATACAGTCATAAATAAAATAATTTGATCTTAGATGTTTGAAGATACAATCCTTAAGATTTTTTTGAGTAAATATTTGATACAATTAATGGTTGGTATTATTCTAACAGTAACAATTTAAAGTCCCAGTGTGTAAGTTGTTTAGTTGGTCATTATCAAAATCTATGTTGCCCGTTCACAAACTTGTCATTTTTCAAGAATATTTACCTCCACCATCAACTCCAAGTATTCCTTTTGGCTTGAAATTTTACATTTGTGTTTGCATGAACTGGGGTAGACGCTCCATATTAATGCTCCATCTAGAAATATGTTAGCCGGTAAGAGACATACAGGACATACTGCTCCGCCTTTGTCTGTGTCTCTGTGTGCGTGTGTGTCTCTGTGTGCGTGTGTGTCGCTGTGTGTGTGTGTGTCTGTGTGTGTGAGAGACATACAGGACATACTGCTCCACCTTTCATGTTTTCTCTGTCACATGATAAACTCACAGCTGCTGCTAATGCTGCTAACGGGTATCGTAGCTTCCCGGCCCCCGGCAAGTTTGAAGAAGGAAACATGGAGGACCACATGTATTCAAAATCAAAATTTAAGGAACAGGAGTCTTCTTCTTCTTTGCCCAGAAAAAGTAAAAAGGATACTGAAAAGAGGAAGAGACCGGCATCATCAGAAAAAAGAGTGAACATTGCTTTGGAGGAACACACCAAATCCCAATTAGTTAATTATCCTCTGGACCGCTGCAGTCTCCTTTTCTTTCTCTCTCCTTTCCGTCGGGTGGCGTGCGTGCCCGCTTGTGGTGTGACGCGCGCGTCCGCGCCACTCTCCAACATGAACTCCAACAACCACGGCTGATAGACGGCCTTTTGTATACCTTCGCTTTTTGAAGCGTGAAGGCTACCGTAGCTGCAATACGTATTTTGAACAGCGTGGCGCGAGAGAGTTGATTGCGATATATAATTATATAATCTCAACGCTAGATGGGAGAAATTCCTACACAGTGTAGCTTTAATGTAGGCTTTTTACATTCTGTAATTACCTTTCCATTGTTATTGGCGGAGTCTGCCAATCCCTTGCAGTATTCAAATGGTCTTCACACACACATTAGTGATTTTCATTACTGTTAACCACACTTAATGTTACCACCATAACCAAAGGGGGCCAAATCAACCAAGATTATAATTTTAAGGCTTTTTGTCATACAAATATGGTACAAAATGATAACTAAGAAATGCTTAGTATGTGAGGGCCCATGTCGTAATAAGCAGACGATCATTATCCTGTACATAATGTCTCCTGTATGAGATGTTTGTCATATGCAGAATAATCTTGCATATAAATCAATATGTAGCCTACACATAAAAACATATTTTGATGAAAAACACATCGTATGATCACTTACAAGGTGTATATGTGGTATCTGACTATTTACCATTGTGATCTAAGTTTTTGGTATAAGGAGGATGCATGAACTTTACTCTACATTTACTGAGAACATCTGGAAATTGTTAACATGAGTAGGGGTCCCCCCAAGACAGAAGAGACCTTTTTTGGAGTTGTGCCAGATAACAGGCATTGATTGGTTAGTTATCCGTCCAATGATATACTTACAAAATTACGTCCTATGTTGATACAATGCATTGAGATATATACGTTGTTCACACAAAGAAAAGGCAGAGCGACAAATTTTGAAGATTGGGTCGGTCGTCTCTCCAGATATCCATGGGTCTGTAAATTGATGCTGAAAACTCTGATGTAATAAATCTTTTTATACCAAGAGCAGTGTCTACGAAGTTCCTTCTCCATACAACGGCAACACAGTGCTGCAACTGAAATATACCACATATACATTGCAGATTGTGATTGTTCTTTGTTTTTGGGAATGTAAAACAACCATAAGAAATACAGCGAGTAAAGCCGGGATACTTGTTTGATAAAATCAGTTCTGGTGGAGAGAGAATTAGAGCGTGTTGACTTCTGTAGAAAGCTGTAAACCTGTTAGACTGAGAGAGTTGTTGGTAGGAGTTTAAGGAAGAGGTTTGATTTAAAGATAACAGCTTAACTTGAACACACACACACACACACACACACACACACACAGACACACACACACACACACACACAGACACACACACACACACACACACACAGACACACAGACACACACACATACATACACACACAGACACACACACATACACACACAGACACACATACACACACAGACACACACACATACACACACAGACACACACACATACACACACAGACACACATACACACAGACACACACACACACACACACACACACACATACATACACACACAGACACACATACACACACAGACACACACACACACACACACACACACACACACACACAGATGCACACACAGACACACGCACACACGCACACACACACGCACGCACACACGCACGCACACACAGACGCACACACAGACGCACACACAGACACACACATAGACACACAGACACACACACACAGACACACACACACGCACACACACACACAGACACACACACACACAGACACGTTCCACAGGACAGATATTAATCTTCCAGTGAAGCTACGTGACGGAGGAGTGATTGGAATGAAAATACGAGCTGATATAAAAAGATGGAGATGCCAGCAGTCTGAACAGGAGGAATGCTGCAGGACACACACACACACAGACACACACACACACACACACACACACACACACACACACACACACACACACACACACACACACACAGACACACACACACACACACAGACACACATGCTGCGTTCATGCCACCTGGGAATAACAGGCACCGCCCCCGTGATTACGTTGTTTTTCCGACTGCCAGCGTTCACATGGTCGGGATGTGTTCTTCTTCTTCTTCTGTTATATTGGCGTTTGGCATAACAACTTGTTGCATGACTGCCACCAGCTGTTGGCCGTAGCCTGGAGCATCAGGTGGTGAAAACATGGAGGCCACAATAACAAAAGATTTGTTGCTGTTTTCTTATGCGAGCATACAAACAGCACATGGTCAGGTGTTTGTGTTCTCTGCAGGACAACCAACAGGAAAGGACACGGAGAAGGTGTTAGTTTATATATAGGTCTATTATATATATATATATATATTCTATTATATAAAGGTCTATTTATGAATAATCTGAAACATGTTATGTCTGTGTGTGTTTCTCAGCAGAGGCGTTTGTCCTCAATAATCAGTTTATTGTCATTGAAATATGTTCAGTGAACCAAAGTCGCCTCCATCAACACATAGACACAGAAACACACACACAGACACACACACACACACACACACACACACACACACACACACACACACACAGAAACACACACACACACACACACACACACACAAACACACACACACTCCATAATATTTATATATATATATATATATATATATTAATTTTTCTCCTCTTTCATTCCTTCACTTTCTTCTTCCTCTCCTTCCCTACGTACCTCATAGAATTCACCAACACCGCGAAACATTTCGGCAGTGAAAACAAAAGTCCATGAGTGTTATTTCCTGTTTCTGGAATTTGATGTTTCAGATGACTGCAGAGACCGAGACGTTTTGAGAGATGGACATTATTTTATTAAATAATAATTATTATTTTCAGGAGTTATTACGCTGCGTTGAAGCGAGCTGTCCCGTGGTCAGAGCCAGAACCAGAGACTGTATGGACAACATCTGTGTCCCAGCAGGTAACGGTACGGACAACATCTGTGTCCCAACAGGTAACGGTACGGACAACATCTGTGTCCCAGCAGGTAACGGTACGAACAACATCTGTGTCCCAACAGGTAACGGTACGGACAACATCTGTGTCCCAGCAGGTAACGGTACGGACAACATCTGTGTCCCAACAGGGAACTTTTACTGGAAAGTGTAATATAATTTTATATATTATATGTTTTTATCATATACAATACTATATATAAGAAATAATATTTTCTTTTCAATCTCATAATTTTCTTTGCAGTTTTTGTAAATTTACCAAAGTAAAACCTCACTTTAATGTGTGCAAAAACGAAATTGTGCTATAAATATTTAGACAATTATTTCATCATGAAAGCTATTAAAACTGTAAGATTGTGCTTCCTATTTAATGTTTTTAATTAATGTTTTCTAATATTTTTGGCTTTTCTGCTCGTTTATTTTCGTGTATAATTTTTTTGTATTACTGAATATTTTTTTAACTTTTATTTTTATAATTTTAGTCCGAACATTCTTCCGTTTTGATATTTGAACTCAACTACCAAATAAATACAAACCCCCCTTCAGAAGCTCCGCCCCCCAGACTCATGGACACATAACTGCTGCACGACACACTTGGCTGGAATAGTGTTTTGTGGCTCGTTGCCTCCTTTCTGCTTGTTTTCCATTCCATTCATTTCCATTCCAGTCTCTCTCCGCCGTGTCATGTTGTAAACTCAGATGGATTCTGATTGGCTGTCAGTGTCTCTATCGTTCATCAGATCTCTCTGAAAGTGATCCCAATGATATCGTTCTCCACTGTCGTCGTCGTTATAGTTGTGGTGTGAACTCCACCATCCACTCATGTTAGAACGATTTTTAAAACTATATATTTATAATTAACGTTCTTGGTGTGGACGGCCCTTAAGTTAAGGTGACCAGATTTCTGAGACAAAATCTGGGGACATTTTCAGCTCAGAAGCGTAAATACCTCCAAAACAGGTAATGTTTTTATCTTTGTAAACTTAAAACAGGGACACTGCCCCAGGGGGGTCACTAGACCTAGAGCTGCACTGGGGCTCCAGCCCCTCTAGGGGGGTCACTAGACCTAGAGCTGCACTGGGGCTCCAGCCCCTCTAGGGGGGTCCATGGGCATGCTCCCCTGTAAGAACATGTTGTCTATTTTAATGTTTAAATGCATCAATCTGGTGCACTTTGAAAATAAATTCAGACAACCAGCAGGGGGGGTTCTATGTGTGGAGTAGTTTTGGAGACATGCCTCTTTGTAATTATGACATATTATTATGGCAACAAATATTCCCCAAAATTATGAATATGCCTGTTTTTGAAAGGTAAGTGCTGTATTATATAACCAGCAGAAGACTAATTATGTGTGAGGTAAGTTTAGAGACATGACTCTATTTAATTATTAAAATATATTAGTATTTTAAAGTAAGTGCTGTAATACAACTAGCAGGAGACAAGTTATAATTGAGGTGAGTTTGGAGACTCTACCTTATTTAATCATTAAATTAATGAATATTTCTGTTGGGTATTGTAGTTTGTAGATGGTGTGGTGGAAACTTTTCGTGTTTGCAGCAGGGTGTATTTCAAAAAGGACAAGATGAAACAAATAAGACTATTTGAGAATGAAACCAAAGTTTGGTCTTTGAGTATTTATTTATATTTGCAAATATATGAACACAGTTTGACAAGTACAACAGTACAGTGGGAAAGTGTCTTCTTTGAAGAAGAAAAAGCACACAGCTTATATACATCTTCAGTGAGATAGAAAGACATGCCCCCTGCCTAAACATGACTCGGCATTTCTTACAATCAATCAGACATAGTAGACATTCAGGAGCCACTTCACTTCTTCCCCTCTGTACCACTTTCTACCCCAAGGTTAGACATCCCGTTAATCTCAACTATCTGAGGAGTCTCAACTATCCAGGGAGAAATGAATGTCCCGGGAGAGATAGTTTAGGGTGACCTTGTAGCCCCTATCTGTTCAGCGTACACATTACGTTCTTAGACTTTGTGGCTCCCACTTAGTTTAGTGAGAATCAGAATCAACATGTGAGAATGCAACACATTCTCACACCCATCTTTTGTAAGTATAACATCAACCTGTCCAGGGACTGCGGGTGGAAATTAGCATTTTTTGCTATAACCTGGCACATGACATCTCTTCTTTTTTAGACTAATGTTTTTTGTGCATTATCCCTGATCAAGTAAAGAAATAAACAATAAACAATCTCGTAAAATATGGACGCTTGGTCAGGTGCCTTTGGCGTTCTCATTGACGCTAAAAGTCTCCTTTAGCGCTATAAGTAAACGCGCTTGGTCGGGACTGTTGCCGTCCCTTTTGACGCAGTTATGTCAAGGAAAGGGTCGTGGGTGGGCGTACGGTTCTGTGACATGCGAGAGGAAAGAAAAAAACGACAATTGCAAGCGTGACAAGCAGGACGCGAACCTCCTTACGTGGAAATTCGCCGTTACATACTACTCTCTAAATCCTCTCTAACTGCTGCTCTGCCCGGTGCGTTATACAAACACGCTGAAAGACGCCTTTTTCGTCGCATCAGACCCACACCCAGATCAAATGAGAATGGGCTGGAGAATGAGATCAACTCCCTTTCATCATTGAGAGAGAACCTCTGTTTAATTATTTACACACAGAAAATACAGGAAATACACAGCCAAATTATTTAACCCCAAAACAAAGGAAAAAACACAACAAAAGTTCAAAAAAAGGCAACAAAAACGAAAAAAAAACAAGACGACAAAAAGTTTGAAAAACGGCAAAGAAATAGTCAGAGAAATGAATGTTTTGTGTCTGAGTCTCAGATCTGCTTCTCAGTGAGAGTGTGTGTGATGGTGAACAGACTGAACTTTGATTTCAGCAGCTGATGTTCAGTCAGTGTTTCTGTCCACAGGAGAGACTCTCAGTCCTGCAGAGGACTCAGAGACACTGAGGAACCAGGAGAGACTCTCAGTCCTGCAGAGGACTCAGAGACACTGAGGAACCAGGAGAGACTCTCAGTCCTGCAGAGGACTCAGAGACACTGAGGAACCAGGAGACCTGAACCCAAACCCAGGATAGAGAGGCTGAGTGAATGTGGTGTTGAAGGTGTGGAGGTGGATCAGTGAGTCAGAGGAGACTGTGTAGAAGGACAGAGAGCCAGCAGGACAGTCCACATACACTGCTACTCTACCAGAGACAGAGGAGGAGGAGATGTCTGTTCTGATGTCATTGTGCCAGACAGAGTAACCATCATCATAGCACCTCAGACTCCAGGACTGATCATTACCTCCAAACACACAGTCTCTACTGTCTCCTCTCCTCCTGATTCCTCTGTAACTCAGTGATATAGAAACCTCTCCTCTCCACTCAACCTCCCAGTAACAGCGACCAGTCAGACCATCTCTACACAGCAGCTGATACCACTTCCAGGAGACAAACCTCTCTGGATGATCAGGATATGGCTGCTCCACCCACACACATGTCACCTTCCTGTTGTTGTCAGACAGTTTGAGGTCTCTGCTCACTGTGTTTGTGTCCAGTTCCAGTTGACAGACATCTAATGTAGAGAAACAGACACAAACATGTTTATAGTAAAATAATCAGAAATTATTTATTTCTTTCCTCCTTTTTTAACATTAATATTTTTTTTTGTGTGTCTCTCTCAGTGTGTGTGTGTGTGTGTGTGTGTGTGTGTGAGTGTGTGTGTGTGTGTTTGTATGTGTATGTGTGTGTGTCTCTGTGTGTGTTTGTATGTGTATGTGTGTGTGTGTGTGTGTGTGTGTGTGTGTTTGTATGTGTGTGTGTGTGTGTGTGTGTGCGTATGTGTGTCAGTGTGTGTGTGTGTGTGTTTGTATGTGTGTGTGAGTGTGTGTATGTGTGTGTGTGTGTCTGTGTGTATGTGTGTGTGTGTGTGTGTATGTGTGTCTCTGTGTGTGTGTGTGTGTGTGTGTGTCTGTGTGTGTGTCTGTGTGTATGTGTGTGTGTGTGTGTGTGTCTCACACTGTGCGTGTGTCTCTATATGTGTGTGTGTGTGTGTGTGTGTCTCTCTGTGTGTGTGTGTGTGTGTGTGTGTGTGTGTGTGTGTGTGTGTGTCTGTGTCTCTGAGTGTGTGTGTCTGCGTGTCTCTTTGTGTGTGTGTCTGTGTGTTTGTGTGTGTATGTGTGTGTGTGTACGTGTGTGTTTCTGTTTGTGTCTCTGTGTGTGTGTGTGTGTTTCTGTGTGTCTGTGTGTGTGTATCTGTGTGTGTGTGTTGTCTGTGTGTCTGTGTGTATCTCTCTGTGTGTCTCTGTGTGTTTTTTGTGTTTGTGTGTGTATATCAGTGTGTTTTGTGTGTCTCTCTGTATGTGTGTGTGTGTGTGTGTGTGTATGTGTGTGTGTGTGTGTGTGTGTGTGTTTGTCATTTGGTTTCATTAGTAGATGTGTTCCTTGTTATTATTTTCATGGTTTGTGGATTTGCTGTTTTTCTAATTGTTTGTTAGACTGAGAATTAGGATTATGAGAAGCAGCTGTGAGTGCCTGCCCCCCCCCTCCCTCAGCTCATGATTGGCCACAGGATCTAATGGTGTGCTTGTTAAATGTGAACAGGTGCAGACTCGTATGTTATTCAACGCTGATTTATTTAAAAACATCCATAGAAAACTAAAGGCTACTTGAACAGATCATCTTATATCTGTCAAACTGGTGAAGTACAAGTTTACCCGCAGCACCTGAAGGCAGCACAGCTCTTCTCTAATATCAGTGACTGTAAATAGTAACAAAGCTCTCTGTTGGCTCCACTGTTGATGAAATGTATTGAGTAGTTCTGTTGGATCATTTTGTTCAGTTTGTTGTGTTTGTGGATTTTAAATCGATCGATTGAGTTCTAACATCTTTCCAGCCACTAAAACAGAAACTCTGGAGCCTTACGTAGGTTACGGTGACAGTTCTGCATTTAGCCTACACACAAGCAAAAATCTGCCTTTAGACTCAACTCTCTTCAAAAAAACACGTCAGGCAAGATGTTGCTGAACAAAATCCAATCTCAACCAGCAGTCTGCTTATTTTGCTTGTGCTGATTGTCTGCTAACATTATTCTGTATTCATTGTCTGCATTATTAATTACTACATGATGCTGCCTGACTCCTCTAAGCTCTTCATTCTGTTCAGATGTTTCTTTTTCTCTCTGGTTCTGATTTGAGATGTGTGTTTTTTTATATTTAACATCAGGCAGAGGGACAACAGGTGAAAATTATCCTTTTGGCCCAATTACAGGGATGTTGATCAATGTGCATTTACCCTGAAAATTAGTGAATAAATCAAACTTAAAACACACTCACACTTCCTCAGACCAGGTTTCAACCACTGCGGTCCACCATTGTCCACCCTGCAGGAAGAAATAGTCACAATCAACTTCATACACCTTCACTCAGATCCTCCATTAAGGGGAGACACGGCAGGCAAAAACATTGTTTTTTTTTCACTGGTCAATTTTGAGATTTTGGGCTATTTGTCTTCAATAACATGTCATCTTTCAGACTTGTGGTGAAATAAAGTCCGAAATACACATTTAGGTCTTTATTTTACTACACTTTGTCTGTTTGCGGCGGTAGATTTCACCTAAATTCAACAAAAGTTGGCGTTCTAAATCATAACGCTGCTCTGTGATCGCTGTCTGCACCCTGTCGTCACATATACCGTTGGAAAGCTCTCTTTCTCCTGTACAATGCTGTCTTATCCAAATATGGTCATTTCCTTTTTATCAGCAACCAATCGTGAAAGTAAAAGGGGGGGATTTAACTCAAAATGCGCAATCTCATTGGCTGATGCCAATTTCTGACAACGTGATTCGTTCAGAATCGTCACGTGACGTGCTCTGACATTTCCGCAGTAGCTCAAAATGTTGAAAGAAGTGCGTCGAAAACGGCCGAAAATCACTTCAGAGAAGACGAAAACAGTTGTCATTAGCAAGAAGACACAGGAGATTACAAACTAAGACAGCAGATGATGAAATGCCTTCATATAGTACGTCGATGTTTAAACTGTCGTTCAGAAAACAGGAGTGTTCAGACAGCGGAGGTAATCAGACTCACTCTCTCTCTCACTCCCTCCCTCCCTCTCTCTCTCCCTCCCTCCCTCTCTCCCTCCCTCTCTCTCTCTCTCTCTCTCTCTCTCTCTCTCTCTCTCAAAGCAGTTTACAGAAAGCCATAGCCTAAATGTCATATATTAAATATTTGTCACATATATACCACACTGTACTGATCGCGATACAACACACTATATTACAAAACAATTACATTACACAACAGTTACAGTTTTGTATAATATAATTACTATATAATAGGCTACTAAACAAATCTGTAATTTTGGGATCCTAAGTGGTTGTGAGTCCCTCAGGCTGTAGCAGGCAGATACATATTTAGCTGTCAGTGGAGCTGCTGTCACCTCTCCTAGGAGAACTATCAGCTTCTCTTCTGGTGTTAACTTTTTTTGGCTATTTTTTCAAAGTGTAAATCTCTTAGTGAAGATAGTTTTTCCCAGTGGAGGAGGAAGTGTATCTCTGTCTGACCCAGTAGGTGGTCACTGAGACTGTATTTAGTCAGGATCCGTCTCTTCTTTGTATCTCTGACAGTGTGAAGATAATCTGTCAAATAATAATTTAGTCTACTTTGTTTGCTTTCTCCAATGTTCTAAATATTGATCTTTTGAATGAGTCATAATTAGTTCTGTTGTGTTATGAACCAGTGCTGATGGGAGCCTGGTTAGTTATCTTCACCATCAGCTGACTGAGAGGACTGGTTCTGGTTAGTTATCTTCACCATCAGCTGACTGAGGGGACTGGTTCTGGTTAGTTATCTTCACCATCAGCTGACTGAGAGGACTGGTTCTGGTTAGTTATCTTCACCATCAGCTGACTGAGGGGACTGGTTCTGGTTAGTTATCTTCACCATCAGCTGACTGAGGAGACTAGTTCTGGTTAGTTATCTTCACCATCAGCTGACTGAGGGGACTGTTTCTGGTTAGTTATCTTCACCATCAGCTGACTGAGGGGACTGTTTTGTGGGAAAAGTAAGCTGGAGCAGCAGCAAGTATGGCCATGAAGGTGCCTCTGCCATGCTTTCTGTTATGGAGAAGTTGTGGCTTCAGAGCACAGTTGTGACGGTCAATTCAATGAGAGAAACTGATATGCTCAGGACCTCAAAAGCTGAGGCCGTCACAACTGCCAGTGTAAAACATAGGCGCAAGAGTCTAAGCACAGCTAAAATACATATGGTGCTGGAATGGACAGTTGGACTTTAAAAAAGCTGTTACATCTATTGTTGGTCTTGTTCTGTGTCCATACACCTGTCCAGCATGGGTTTTGTCTGCAACTTTGTGCATGATACGCCAATATTAATTAATTGAGTTACTGCAGTTGTAGGCCTTATATGCCTGCCATTTTATTAAATAATCAATTTTCATGAGCTTGAAATATTCTATATTATTATTATTAAGGGCCTGAGCATTTATTCTGTTTTTGAGCAATTTTTCCAATAGAAATTTATTAAATTCCACTATTTAAATCTTTAAATGCCGTTTTCTCAAAATTAGTTTTTTGTCATTCTCCAGTATAAACATCTCAGCCTATGTAGCACCTATGTACACCAACCTTTCCAGTTATACACTTAGTAGTATTCTGAAGATATTTACAGAGGGATTTGTTAATAAATCATTCCTGCCCTGATTTATTTGAAATTTTAAGCTAAAAAACATGGCAAAAATCGATTTCTTAAGGCTATGGACAGTATATTTTGATTTCCTAGGTAATGAAAGCAGATATCCTGAAATCCCTCTGTAATTTTGTTTTCATCTTGTGTGTAAACAAAATGAAAAAAGAATTTTGCACCTGGCTTTATCATATGTTCAGCTCTATCTACCGAAAATATATGCAAAATTGCGCATATTTAATGAAAAAATGCCTAATTTGCATAATTAAACATAAACATTTCAAAAACTTGTAAAACATTTTGTTATATACTTGTGTAAGTAATCAACTGAGGAAGTTTCATGGAGATATCTATTATTTAAAAATTTTAGCCTATTCACCTGTAGTGTCTCGCCTTAAACATGAACCAGAGATCCTCGGTTAGTGGCAGAGGAACTGTTTTTTCCATCTGTCCATACCTGAGAGTTTCCAGTCTCCAGTTAGGATCCTTAAGTCCTGCTGACAGCAGCTTCACTCCTGAGTCTCCAGGATGATTGTAGCTCAGGTCCAGCTCTCTCAGATGGGAGGGGTTGGAGCTCAGAGCTGAGGCCAGACAAGAACAGCCTTCCTCTGTGATCAGACAGCCTGACAGACTGCAAAAACACACACAGACACACCCATGATATATACCTTATTACACCCCTGTAATAAACCTGCTCTTTGTAAATCCAAGTGATATGTCTGTTTCGTGAACAGAAACCTTATCCTGGTGACAGGCTCCAGAGTCAGTGAACCCCTTCAGTAGGATATTGCTGCCTCATCTAATAGAGAATCATAAAACGGACTAAAGAGACTTGATATTTAACTTCTTCCTCAGGTCCAGCGCTCTCAGACTAAAGGATTAGAAGCTGAGAACTGAGGCCACGGTGTCCACTAAATAATTATTATATGAAGAAAATAAGAGCTCATGAAACAGCTGAACACCAACCTGAGACTTTCCAGTATGCAGTGTGAACTCTTCAGTCCAGCAGACACCAGCTTCACTCCTGACTCCTTCAGATCGTTGTTACTCAGGTCCAGCTCTCTCAGACTAGAGGACTGGGAGCTGAGAACTGAGGACAGATCTTCACAGCTTTTCTCTGACAGATTACAGCCACTCAATCTGAAATGAAAAGTCAATTTAATAATTAATATATGAAGAAAATAAGATCTGAGAGCCATCATTTTTCATACAGCTGAACGCCAACCTGAGAGTTTCCAGTCTGCAGTCTGGACTCTTCAGTGCAGCAGACACCAGCTTCACTCCTGAATGCTTCAGGTCATTGTTACTTAGGTCCAGCTCTCTCAGACTAGAGGACTGGGAGCTGAGAACTGAGGACAGATCTTCACAGCTTCTCTCTGACAGATTACAGCAACTCAGTCTGAAATGAAAAGTCAATTTAATAATTAATATATGAAGAAAATAAGATCTGAGAGCCATCATTTTTCATACAGCTGAACACCAACCTGAGAGTTTCCAGTCTGCAGTCTGGACTCTTCAGTCCAGCAAACACCAGCTTCACTCCTGAATGCTTCAGGTCATTGTTACTCAGGTCCAGCTCTCTCAGACTAGAGGACTGGGCGCTGAGAACTGAGGACAGATCTTCACAGCTTCTCTCTGACAGATTACAGCCACTCAGTCTGAAATGAAAAGTCAATTTAATAATTAATATATGAAGAAAATAATATCTGAGAGCCATCATTTTTCATACAGCTGAACACCTACCTGAGAGTTTCCAGTCTGCAGTCTGGACTCTTCAGTCCAGCAGACACCAGCTTCACTCCTGAATCTTTCAGGTTGTTGTTACTCAGGTCCAGCTCTCTCAGACTAGAGGACTGGGAGCTGAGAACTGAGGACAGAGCTTCACAACTTTTCTTTGACAGGTTACAGCTACTCAGTCTGAAAAGGAATCAGCAACACAAGAAAATAATTACAAGAAAACGTTGTCAGGAAGAAGAAAAACTATATTTCATCTGGATAGTTACGTGTGCACGTACAGAGCTTTGTTGGAGGCTTTGACCACGGGCAGCAGCCTCAGAAGAGCCTCCTCTGAAGCACCGTATTTCTTCAGGTCAAACACATCCAGATCTTTCTCTGATGACAGTAAGATGAAGACCAGAGCTGACCACTGAGCAGGAGACAGTTTATCTGCGGAGAGACTTCCTGATCTCAGGGATTGTTGGATCTCTTCCACTAGAGAACAATCATTTAGTTCATTCAGACAGTGGAACAGATTGATGCTTCTCTCTGGAGACACATTCTCTCTGATCTTCTTCTTGATGTACTTGGCTGTTTTCTTGTTTGTCTCTGACATACTTCCTGTCTGTGTCAGCAGACCTCGTAGGAGAGTCTGATTGGTCTCCAGTGAAAGACCGAGGAGGAAGCGGAGGAACAAGTCCAGATGTCCATTTGAACTCTGTAAGGCCTTGTCCACAGCACTCTGGTAGAACTGTTTTGATTTGTCTCTGGAAAGTGTAGACAACCAGATTGTTTTCTGTTTCTCCAATAAGAGATTGACTCCAGAGTTGGTGAATGTCAGATGGACATGAAGAGCAGCCAGAAACTCGTGAACACTCAGATGGACGAAGCAGAACACATTGTCCTGGTACAGTCCTCTCTCCTCTTTAAAGATCTGTGTGAACACTCCTGAGTACATTGAGGCTGCTCTGATATCGATGCCACACTCTGTCAGGTCTGATTGATAGAAGATCAGGTGGTCTTTCTGCAGCTGCATAAAAGCCAGTTTTCCCAGAGACTCGATCATCTTCCTGGTGTCTGGACTCCAATGTGGATCCTTCTCGGCTCCTCCATCATACTTGACATTCTTCCGTTTGGACTGAACCACCAGGAATTGGACGTATATCTCAGTCAGGGTCTTGGGCAGCTCTCCTCCCTCTCTGGTCTTTGACACGTCCTCCAGAACTGTAGCAGTGATCCAGCAGAAGATTGGGATGTGGCACATGATGTGGAGGATTCGTGATGTCTTGATGTGGGAGATGATTCTGCTGGCCTGCTCCTCATCTGTGAATCTTTTCTTGAAGTACTCCTCCTTCTGAGGGTCAGTGAATCCTCTGACCTCTGTCACCATGTCAACACACTCAAGAGGGATCTGATTGGCTGCTGCAGGTCGTGTGGTTATCCAGAGGCGAGCAGAGGGAAGCAGTTTTCCCCTGATGAGGTTTGTCAACAGCACATCCACTGAGGTGGACTCTGTAACATCAGTCAGGATTTTGGTGTTGAGGAAGTCCAGAGGAAGTCGATACTCATCCAGACCGTCAAAGATGAACACGACCTGGAACTCTTCAAACCTGTAGATTCCTGCTTCTTTGGTTTCACTAAAGAATAAATGAACAAGTTCCACCAAGCTGTACTTTTCCTCTTTCAGCACATTCAGCTCTCTGAAAGTGAATGTAAATGTGAACTGGATGTCCTGGTTGGCTTTGTCTTCAGCCCACTCCAGAGTGAACTTCTGTGTTAAGACTGTTTTCCCGATGCCAGCCACTCCCTTAGTCATCACTGTTCTGATTTGTTCTTCTCTTCCAGGTGGAGCTTTAAAGATGTCTTCACATATGATTGTTGTTTCTGGTCTGGCTGGTTTCCAGGATGCTGTTTCAATCTGTCTGACCTCATGTTCAACATTGACCTCTTCAGTCTCTCCCTTTGTGATGTAGATCTCTGTGAACATCTGATCCAGACAGGTTTTCTTTCCTGCTTTAGCAATCCCCTCAGACACACACTGGAACTTCTTTTGTGAGTTGGATTTGACTTTTCGCTGGCATGAAGCAAGAATATCTGAAAACATAAAACAATGAAATCCATGAGGGGTTGTTGCAGTTAATGCCTGTGCACATTTCTGTTTTTTCTAAAATCTATTTAAGAGATTAACTCATTTAAAATGACTTATTATTCCTCAACAACTGATATGTTGTGTTTCTGTGGTCTCCAAAGAAACCAGAAGGTGTATGAATTAATTACAGAGGGATGGGAATTAATATTGTCCAAGCTTTTTCTCACCGTGGCATCAATGTGTACAATTGTTAACCAGAAGAGCCTGCCAAAAACTGGATTGTCTGACTGTTTCATCAACTTTTGTTCTTGGAGACACTTTACAATTAGTTTCTGTGGTAGATGTGTGTTTGGTAGCTTGTTCTGTTGTTGTAAGCAGAATATATACGTCTATCTTTGTAGGTAAGAGGGAGACATTGGCTACAAAGCTACTGTTTGATGAAGACATTGTGATATCTTTGATATTTTGTTACATCCATTTTCTATTTCATAATATTATATATACAGTATATTATATATAAGATGACTTACCTGAAGGTTCTGAGATGGTGTTTGATAAATTATTCACTAGCTCATTCTGATTTATCTTCACTAAAACTATTCTGGTCACTTTAATAGTGTTTATACTGTAGGTCGAGAACATCTGGTCCACTGTCTTCACCCTGTTTACATTCTCCAGTTTGCACTTTGCGATTGCTGGGAAATCTTCAAGGGCTCCTTTCAGCTGCAGGTGCCACTTAAATTTTTCAAAGTCCTCGTCTCCCAAATCTTCTAAAGTTCTTAAGATGACCTCTTGAGGTGTTGCCATCTTTGGTTCCTACAAAGATCCAAAAGAAAAAAAAAAACATTGTCACCTCATATACCTCTGTTACCTTCACTTTCTATATCTTTTTATAGCTCCACCCCAAGACGTTGGTATTTTCCAAGCTTCTCATATTCATTCTTCAATTTCAATTCAACTTGTATTCATAGGGTCAAATCATAACAAAAGTTATCTCAAGTCACTTCACAGATAGAGTTTAGACCCAACAACCGAGAGCCTGCATTTGGTGTGACAGTGGTGAGTTCAGTCTGGATGAGGAAGTCCTACAGGATCTTGGGTAAAGATAAAACTTTATATGTGAATGTCCGATAGTCTTCGTAACATTACAGCCTGAATGCAGGATGTTTGGCTGATTGTTGACTCCTGTTAGGCTAATTATGTACGAATAAAATGGAATGAGTTTCAAAGAAGCTGCTAAACAGGTTGTGCGTTTTGATTTTGTGTTTTGTTTTGTTTGCCCAACCCTGTTTATGACAAACTTATTTATTGAAGTTGAATCACACAGATGCAGGAGGCATTTACTTTGCTTCCCCATGAAAAGCCATGTTTAAGACTTTTTACTATTTACCATTGACGTTTAATGTACATTTTACATATGAGAAATATACTTTAGGCACGCAGTTCATATTTTATCTAATTTATCTTACTATTATTATTTCTATAATATTTATCTAATTTGTATTTGCATAAACTGAATGAAGCAGCATACTCAAACAAGGGTGCACAGTTTAGCACATATAGATATTCAAATGATGACTACACCAATTTTATCACACACAGAAAGTTGTTACAATGTATGAAATGAGTACAACTTTTTTAAAGGCCTTCAACACGTCAGGTTACCATTTGTTGTTGCTTCAGCTGTAGTTACAGACTGACGCCACCAGGTGGAGACACTACATAAGGAATGTATCAGTCAGCAGACAGAACATGTTCAATGTTTAAATATATATACATTTTTGATAACTTTAGTTTTTTTATATATATACAGTGCCTGACAAAAGTCTTGTCGCTTATCTAAGTTGTAGGAACAACAAATAATAATTGACTTGTAGTTGATCAATTGGAATCAGAAATGGCTTATATGAAAGGCAAAGGCTTCTGGATTATGCTTATTATACCAAAATAAAGTTTTGTATCATTCATTGAGTTTTATCATTGAATTAGGACAGAAAGGTCAGATTTGGCTTGGACAAAAGTCTTGTCGTGTCTTTATATGATTCAACCAATCACAGATTAGATTTTCACCTGTGACAAATACTGTAATTAACACATTCCTGGGTGTGTATAAAAAGAACTCCAGCACACCAGACCTTCATGTGAAGTGCAACCTGACCTCTCACAACATGCCAAAGATTCAACCACAGACCAAAGTGCTGATCATCAAGAGCCTGAAGACCAAGTCTGCTGCTGAGGTGGCAGACATCTTCAATGTATCCAAACGTCAAGTGGAAAGGATAAGAAAAAGATTTGAAGAAACTGGTGAAGTTCATGACAAGTCCAGGTCAGGCAGACCCCATAAGACAACTGTTCGAGAGGCCCGTTTGTTGCTTCGACAGTCCAGGGCCAGCCCTTTTTCTGGGCTGGCCACCAGAAACCCCTGTATCTATAACAACAGTTTGTCGAATTCTCTCACGCAGTGGTCTCCATGGCCGAATTAGTGCTCACAAACCAGCATTAAACAGAAGACAACTAAAAAAGTGTGTTGCATTTGCAAAGGCCCACAGGTTGGTGAAAGGATGGACAGTGGAAAAGTGGCAGAAGGTTGATTTTTCTGATGAATCATCCATTGAACTGCATCCCAATTGCTGCAAATACTGCAGAAGACCTGTTGGAACCTGCATGGACCCAAGATTCACCCAGAAAACAGTCAAGTTTGGTGGAGGAAAAATCATGGTTTGGGGTTACATGCAGTATGGGGGTGTGCGAGAGATCTGCAGAGTGGATGGCAACATCAACAGCCTGAAGTATCAACAAATTATTGCTGCCAATTACATTCCAAACCACAAGAGAGGGCAAATTCTTCAGCAGGATGGCGCTCCTTGTCGTACTTCAGCCTCCACATCAAAGTTCCTGAAAGCGAAGAAGGTCAAGGTGCTCCAGGATTGGCCAGCCCAGTCACCAGACATGAACATTATTGAGCATGTCTGGGGTAAGATAAAGGAGGAGGCTTGGAAGATGAAACCAACGAATCTTGATGAACTCTGGGAGTCCTGCAAGACTGCTTTCTTTGCTATTCCAGATGACTTCATCAATACGTTATTTGAGTCATTGCCGAGACGTATGGATGTGGTCCTCCAAGCTCATTTTCTTTTTCCCAAGGCACCATGACTTTACGTATGCTCTGATGTTATTGTAGTGTAGTATCTGATGGACTTATAGGTTTAATGTCTGTATAAAGCTCAAATGTGCTAAGTCATAATAAGAACGTTCATTATGGGTACTGTGGCAGTACAGGGAGTAATAATTAACCTCTTAGTAGCGTGATTTCGATGGGATGTTTAAAAGACAGGTCTGGGATTGGATGCTGAGGGGTTAACGAACTATAGGAAGCCCCTGAAGAGGACACTAACCTATGCTATGTCAACTTCAATGTTCCATATGTTATCTAACATGTTACCTAAGATATCCCATATAAGCTGTGAAATGTAAAGCTAGAATTAGGATGCATATTGGCGGTGTATTCTCCAGGTTCTGCAGGACCTGTAAATGGATGCTGTAATCTTTGATGTAATAAACCTTTTTATAATCAAGAACAGTATCCAGCGAATCTCTCTTCCACACATTGGCAACACAGCACGGTAGCCAAGACACAACAAACTTGGCGTCACGAACTGAGGACGGCCTGTGAGTTGACTGCATCCCGGCTGCTTCGGCGAATCAGCTTCCGCGTCTGGCCAGATATTACGGGTGAGCGTTTTCTCACTGCTTTGGGCGCTGATTCGTTTGATGCTGCCATATGTGTATGCTGTCTGATCGCACCGTACCATGACCTTGTGTGGGTAGGCAGCTGCTGTGTCGCTGTGTGAGTGGAGATTTCGTTCTAAATTTATTTGCGTTGAAATCAATGCAAACAGGGGGGAAGTGTGGGTGTAGGTAGGCTACGGTCTACTTACGATAGAGAAATAGAGGAAAAGGAAAATAAAGCAAAGGCTTTAAGAAAAGGACATAAAGCAAAGGCTTTAAGAAAAGGACAATAAGGCAAGGGATTACTAGAGGAAAAAGGGACGTAAAGCAAAGGCTTTAAAGGCTGTAGGATAAGCTAAAAGTAACGGGACGGCGCAATTTATAGCTGTGCAAGATTTAGGAAGATAGGGCCCTTTTCTTCTTAAACGGTAAGACAAGGTAAATTGGACGCAAATAACGTGAAATAAAAAGCTTTAAGGGATAGTCTGATTGGATTAAAGGAAAAAGAGAATTGATAACCCTGGGCACGGGGAAATGGGAAAAGGGAAATTTGGCTTAAATAAAGAAATAGGGATGTAAGAGGAATAGCATACGGAATAAAGGAAAATAAGTATTTATAGTCCTGTATATAGGACTCAAGGTCGCAA
The DNA here is from genome assembly GCF_008315115.2 of Sander lucioperca. Classification (NCBI taxonomy): domain Eukaryota; kingdom Metazoa; phylum Chordata; class Actinopteri; order Perciformes; family Percidae; genus Sander; species Sander lucioperca. The sequence goes on along the minus strand of NC_050177.1, from coordinate 26,767,120 downwards.
ATTATAGGAAAAGGAAAAGATAAAGGAGTAAGGAAACGCCGCGGAGTAACATGCCTTTAGGAAAAGGAAACGCCGCGGAGAAACATGCCTTTAGGAAAAGGTGTCTTCAGAGTGAGGTTTTTGTGTTTTGAATGGAGTCGACTTTTTGTGTGTTGTGAACTTTTTTCTGTTGGGAGAAAGAGTTTGTGTCGTGATGTTGCTGTGAACTTTCACCTAGTTTCATGTGTAGGCCTATGAGTGTTTTTATTTGTTTCCAGCTGTATGTGTGATAAACTGTAGGAATATATATGGTTTGGTTCAGACTAGGGGATTTAGTTATTTGTAAGGAAAGATATTCTGTTCATTACAGTAAAAAAACGTATGAAGCTCCTCTAGAGAGGATGCGTGAGCCCTCTTTCGGAGGACGCCAAAATAAGACTATAGTAAAATTAAGAAGCTTCAAAATTAGGATTTGTGTTCTATGTTTTTGTGTTGGTTTGTTCATTTTGTTTTGTGGTACTGTTTGTAGGTCACATTTTGTCCTGTGTAACGGTCTGATGGTGTTATAAATGTGGTCTGTTGGGAAGACAGCTGGTCTGTCTGTTGGGAGAATTTACCAAAGATCATTAGGATTTGTCGGATTTTTTGTGATTGTTAAGGGTAATAGTTACTATAGCTAAATTACGTTTTCATATATCACATTAATATTTAGGAAGAAAGATCTACGATGTTATTTCTCTGTGATCACTTAAACTGCCCTGTTGCTCTGTGATAGTGTATCGCTATTTGCAATACCTGACATTTTGGAACTGGTAAGATTAAGAACTTTATGTTGAAGTAAGCTTGAGTTATTTTTAGTTGTGTACTTTGGGTGTTGTGTGGAGCTCCGCTCTTGACAAAGTCGCACCGGTGACTGAACTGCACGTGCGTCCACAGGAGCTTAAGCCACTCCCCTGTCTGCACAGAGGTGCTGCTTATTGATTGAAGCTGCGTAGAGGGGGATAAGTAGGGTAAAAAGCCTAGTAAAAGCATTCTGTTTGTTAAATTGGCGGTTGCTATGAAACTATTTGAATAATATCTATTACATATATGTAAATAAGAGTTATGTTGACAGATTAAAAAAAAAGAGAGAGAAAAATGTCATAAAACACCTAGAGAAATGGCATAAGAATTTAAAATTTGAGAATAAAAGTAGGATAAATAAGGCTTAGGCCTGAAAGAAAAAGGAAAAAAAGGAAAAAAAAAAGAGATTAATAGTTGGCATAGGTGATTTGCTGGAACTCATATCAGTGATTGATCACCCTGGATTAAGAAAAATTCCAGCCTCTACCTCTATTGAAAGTAAGAGATGAGAGGACTGATTGATGGGCTTCAGGATTGTCACCTCTGCCATTCTAAAATGTTGGACCACTTGTTTTGAGTGGTGAGGCATCTAAAATGATTTTACTTTGAATAAAACAATTCAAAATTTGATAATTTTATAAGGTTTTATGTTTTGCTAAAGTTCCCCACTGTCACATGTGGTCACGTCATTGCGTCAAGGAAATGAGTAGCATTTGTGAAGGTGGGAAACAGAACGAATGAATCCGATTCCTGTGAAGAAACAGCGAGTCAATTCAATCTAATGAAACATCAGGTTGAGCTGGTTTATACTTTGTATATTAAAGGGGTAACAATTGTTACAAAGAGAGTCAGGAAAATTGAAAGAAGATGGTAAGTGTATGTTGCAGAAAGGGAAAAGAAAGTTTTATGAGACAATGGGAAGAGAAAAAAAAAGGGCATGACTTTAAGGGAAAGTGTACAAGAATGTACTAAGTTGGTTAAAGACAGAGAGTGTTGTGAAAGTGACAGAAAGACAAAGAAAGAGATAAATGTACTTTTGAATTAGGATAGTGGAGTTCATATTAATATTGTTGTTACAGAGACAACGTATACTATGTTATACAAGCACCAAAACTTAGGAAAAAGAGACAAATTATGTAATTTTCAGGAATGACTAATAGTAATTTCCAAGACAAATTGCTTTTAGATATTATTGTGATCTGACATGTATTTAAAAAATGAATTAGGATTTGTGTAGAACAAACATATGTTTATGAAATATGATGTTTTATTGTTGTTAAACTGCCCAACAACTATATAGGTCTATAAGTCCAGTTGAAATGATTAGCTGTTTAATTGCTTAGTTAACAGGACTGTTGTGATCATTTCTAGTTTCAGAAATGTGAGGATTTTTCTGCATTGTTACTTTTGATACTTTAAGTACATAGTTTTATGGTGCTTTTTCTTACTTAGGTAATATTTTTGTAGCAATATTTTGAATAAATGCTGTCATAAGTTACAATGTAGAAGAGAATTAAGAAAACTAAAATGAGTATGATTAAAAGTACAAGTAATGCTTCTCGGAGTTGTGTTTTGTGTTTATTCAGTGTTCCTCGATGGATGTCAGAGCGGACCTGTCTCGCTCCTCCTACAAGCTGCAGAACCAGTGACGGACCGTACCAGACCCTGAACTACATCAGCCCAATCCAACAGACACAGTATTCAGCGTTCCATTCTGTAGGCAACTTTGGCCTCATCCTCCACACACTTGCACCAGAAACGCATCTGGAGCTGGATAGGCAGAAAAGGAGGGGCGACAGATTGACAACTGCCCCTGATTAAGTGATTGAGGTGGACACCCAGATAGTTTTCAGGGCATGATCAAAGACTGACATTAAAGAAGCAACGTCACACATGCCTCCAAAGTACTTTGATAAAACATTCACAGATGAACTAATAAGTGAGAGAGGACAAGTAGCAAACAACCATAAAGATGAATCCAAACTCCAAAAGTAAGAAGAAAATAAAACACCTGGAAACTAAGAGCAGACAGAGGTTTAGGAGGATGGAATTTGAAGATGAAGATGATGATGATCAGAGCGAATCAGAAGAGATCATGGGAGGATATGACCCTGAGATCAGACGAGTGCTGGCTAGAGCAGAAAAAAGAGGTGATGAAAAATGGAGGAAACGAAAAGATACAAGAGATCAGACCTCTGATGAAAGTGAAGATGGAGACAGCGATGAAGATTTGGAGAGTAGAGGAGCTACAGGATTTCACCCTGCAGCGACTAGCATAGAAGAGATTGAAAGAGACATGGAGCGATGTGTGTCATACTTGGAGAAGCTGAAGATACAGAGGGACAAACTGTTGAAAAAATGGTCCCAGAAAGTTGACAGGAAACAGACGTTGCGTCAAAGAAAAGGGAAGATACCTGATAAGATGTTCCCAGTGATCGTCCGAGGACAGAATTTGGAGGATAACCCTTGGCAGAGTACGGATATGTCAGCTATTCTTGAGAAATTGCCTATTCTTGAAAATGGAGCACATCCTTGGATTTCAAAGTTGGAAGAAATTACAGTGGGCACACAGATTGCTGTAGGAGATATTAAGAAACTTTTTGCTAATCTCCTTGGGGTTCCAGCCATGGAAGAAATCTTTCAGAGAGCCGGACTGAATCCATATGTGACGACTGCTGTAAATGATCCAGAGTTGTTTGCTGCAAGTAGAAGTCAGTTGTGGAGAGTACTGAGAGATGCATATCCAACAAATGTGCATCCTGACAATATTTTGATTGAGCCACTAGGGCAAGAAGAGAATCCAAGAGCCTATGTGTTGAGAGCTTATCAGGTGTGGAGAAATATTACCGGAAATGACTCAGATGTGAGCCAAATGGAGCAGTCAATTTTGCGAGTCAAACTGCAGAAGGGGCTGCCCTTACCAGTGAGGAGCAAACTGGCAGAGGTGGTTGGACTTGGGAACATGGCAAAGGGTGCTTATACAGATCATATAGCCCATCAAGTGAAGCTATATAGAAATGAGCAGAAAGAACAAGACCAAGAAACTCCCAGAACACTCAATCAAATAGAACTGGTGGAGAATAAGAGGAAGAAGAAGAAGCAGGCTTTGGTTATGCAAAATCAATGCCCACCAAAACAACAGTCACCACCACAACTTCAGCCGAGCCACGTCCAACCGCAATTGTCCCAACCACCACTAGTGGTTCCAGTTGTTTTATATCCACAGCCAGTTTTTGGACAGATACAGAATTGGAGAGGAAGAGAACGAGGAAGCTTATGCAGAGGAAGAAGAGGAAGATTTAATCAATACTCTCAGCAATCTTCAGAAGAGTGTTATAATTGTGGACAGATCGGACACTTTGCCCGTAGTTGTAATAGGCCAGGAGGAAACTCTAGAGGAAATTACAGAGGAGGATACAGGGGCCAGTCAAGGTCATATGGAGGACCGGTGAACCCTTACAGGGGCCTGGAGCCAGGATTCTGGAGATGCCCAGAAGATCTGAAAGGGGGGTGTCATCAGGGCCGGAAAGAGATTGGGGACAATGACAGTCACGAGTTGGTACAGATTTCCACAAGATGAGTGTTGACATCAGCAGACTGACCAGAGAAGGGGGGAGGAGTGAGAAGACCGGATTTGCTCTGACGCATCGACGCTTCAACACATAAAAAAGAGGTAATGCACCGACAAATACATATTTTGGAAATACACATGCTCTAAAGAAGTAATTATTTCTACTTTTAAAATAGAGTTACACACCTATATGAAGGATTAAGACATGCCTCTAAATTAAGCAACTTGGTATGAAAACCTTACATTTTGTCAGTACTGGTGATATACATTCTGTTACAGTTTTAATGATTTTCCTGTGACAGCTTCTAACAAGACTAGTGACAAATATGCTACTTTAGTTGGTGTGTCAGTTGGTGGGTCAGGAAATGTTAAAAGAACATTTCACTGTTTTATTTTTGTGCTACAATGACATAGGCAACTTTTGAACATACTTCTATTATTTGAGTGCTGCCCAGATAATTTATGTGTGATATTTAGTGTCTTCTTATTAATCAAAGGGGGGAAATGGAAGGGAATGTGATTGATTCATATTATTTGATTGATTGATTCATAATGGAATGTGATTCATATTATTTGTTTTGATATTATTAATTCCCATGTGTTGTTTTGCAAAGATACTGGCTGGTGTTTTATTTTCTTCCAGAACATATGGGGGAATGAGCAGAAGGGGTTCAGATACTCAAATATGGACAATAATAATGGACTAAGAACTTTGAACAAGGACGGTGTGATTCTATACATCATCAACACTGCACTGAAGTCGATATGGCGAAGGAGCTGCAGTGTAGTGGACTACATTCCTGTGTTTGTTCTGATATATACATGCTTGCATGAGTAATACATACATTGTATCATATTCTTGCATTAATTGTTTGAAGAATGATGTTTTCTGTCAGGGAGTAAATATATGGGGAATCTCAGATGTTTTTCTTTTTTCTCGACGGTTAGGGATATGGGGTCTAGGCAGGAAGAGAAGTCCTTATTCAGCTTCGAAGGGTCGACCTGCCTGAAGTTGGACATTGTTTTGATTGTTTTGATTTTATTTCATTTTCCAAGGTTTTCATATGTATTTGCTCAAACCATATATCAACATAAATTGTTAAAGATTTATTTTCTAATTGATCTGGAGTACTACGGTGGTCGCCTAGGGCAGAGGGGCCGTGAGAGCGTTTTCCCATCTCAGATGTTTTGATGGCTATTTGGAAAGAAAGCTGCCAGATGTGTTTTTCACTTTCACACTCCATAAAGTTTTATTGTTGAAATTATAATGAAGGGAACATGGGTTGGAGAAATTGTTCTTCTGTTGTAATTTTAAACAAGTATGTTTTACTCTTTTTGATTGCGAGACTTTATTAAGTCTCGAAGGGGGGAAATATGTAGTATCTGATGGACTTATAGGTTTAATGTCTGTATAAAGCTCAAATGTGCTAAGTCATAATAAGAACGTTCATTATGGGTACTGTGGCAGTACAGGGAGTAATAATTAACCTCTTAGCAGCGTGATTTCGATGGGATGTTTAAAAGACAGGTCTGGGATTGGATGCTGAGGGGTTAACGAACTATAGGAAGCCCCTGAAGAGGACACTAACCTATGCTATGTCAACTTGAATGTTCCATATGTTATCTAACATGTTACCTAAACTATCCCATATAAGCTGTGAAATATAAAGCTAGAATTAGGATGCATATTGGCGGTGTATTCTCCAGGTTCTGCAGGACCTGTAAATGGATGCTGTAATCTTTGATGTAATAAACCTTTTTATAATCAAGAACAGTATCCAGCGAATCTCTCTTCCACACATTGGCAACACAGCACGGCAGCCAAGACACAACAGTAGCATGTTTGTGTATTCACAATAAAGTATAATTTCTACCGTACATTACTGTATTTTTGTATGCGACAAGACTTTTGTCCAAGCCAAATCTGACCTTTCTGTCCTAATTCAATGATAAAACTCAATGAATGATACAAACCTTTATTTTGGTATAATAAGCATAATCCAGAAGCCTGTGCCTTTCATATTAACCATTTCTGATTCCAATTGATCAACTACAAGTCAAGTTATTATTTGTTGTTCCTACAACTTAGATAAGCGACAAGACTTTTGTCAGGCACTGTACACGTATATAAGACATCATCATCATGTGTGTGTGTCTGTGTGTGTCTTTACACTCTATCTACTCACTTGTGTCCCTTGCATCCACATGCTCACTCTGCTCATGCTCAGATACCTTAAACTAAAGATTCTTCCCTTTGTTCAGTTCCACTTGGTAAACCAAACATGCTTCTTATCCTCTCCCCAATCTCTGCATCTGAGAGTGACTTCTCCCTCTGAGAAGAGCTCTACAGCAGGGGGGCCAAATTTGGGGCACACAAACAGATAATAATATTGCTTTCTCATAGAGGCTTCACAGTCGTACTGCCCTGAGTGATTTAACATTAGAGATGAAAACACTAGCGAGTAGTTTTGGTCTACTGAAGAAACAGTCTGCTTTAGTTGTCCTAGGTCAGTGGAGAACAGATTAGACCAATGTGGGGGCTGTTCATCAGTGGAATCTGCAGCATTGCACAGCAACACATTGGTCTCTCCCACTGAGCCGTAGATTCTCTCAGACTCAACTCTACCGTCTGACTGCTAACACACTGCTGTTGGATCATCAAATTAACAGTTTAACTAATAAACACACTAAAAAACAATTTTCTCATATTAGACTCAATAATGAAAATCTCACTGATTCTTCTACAATTACCAATGCTTTTAGCCAGTACTTTTCTTTCATCAGCAGCTCAACGTTCCCTCATTTTCCCTATCCTGAAATCTTACCACATAATGTCATAGTTCCTTCTCCTTTAGCAGAATTCACCCAGCTGATGTCGAGCAGGTTATTTGTGGATTGAGTTCAGGTAGTGGGGCTGGCCCAGATGGTGTGGAGATGAAGTTTATTAAATTTGCCTCTCATGTTCTTACTTATCCTATATCTGACTTGTTTAACCTCTCCTTATATGCACAATTCCATCAATTTGGAAATGTGCCAAAGTGATCCCTTTGCATAAAGGTGGTGTCCCTTCTGACCTCAATAATTACAGACCCATTTCCATCATGAACAGCACAGCAAAGGTGTTTGAAAAGATAATTTTTAATCAAATATCCAAATATGTCAATGACTTTCATATCATATCTCTACACCAATCTGGATTCAGACCAAATTGTTCTAAAACCACTGCTCTTCTCAACAATGATATATTCTCTTCTTTAGATAATAACATGCCCACTGGTGCAATTTTCATTGATCTGACAAAGGTATTTGACATGGTTGATCACTATCTTCTCCTTGACAAACGTTTTGCTATTGGCTTGGCGGTGTGGCCTTGACCAACTGCCACTTTGCTCGTTTGAAAGCCATGATGTCTCTCTCTCTCTCATGGGGGGGCCAAATTCTCTGGGCGGGCAAAGCAGAGAAAGGGGAGGTAACCTTTCCCCTTATGAAGTTATAAAGGGAGGATTCCAGATCGGCCCATCTGAGTTTTCATTTTCTCAAAGGCAGAGCAGGATACCCAGGGCTCGGTTTACACCTATCACCACTTCTAGCCACTGGGGGACCATAAGCAGGCTGGGGGAACTCATATTAATGTTAAACATACTCATGAAGTGACATTTTCATGCCATGGGACCTTTAAAATACAGGGGGCATGAGTAAGTACACCCCTGTGTTAAATTCCCATAGAGGAAGGCAGATTTTTATTTTTAAAGGCCAGTTATTTCATGGCTCCAGGATACTATGCATCCTGATAAAGTTCCCTTGGCCTTTGGAATTAAAATAGCCCTACATCATCACATACCTTCACCATACCTAGAGATTGGCATGGGGTACTTTCCATAAGATCATCTCTCAATGCAAATCAAACCAGCTATTAGGCTAACTGAAATAAACCATGCCATGACGCTGATCAGTTTCCCAATAACGTTACATCACAGCTTGTTTTCATGGCCGCAACAAA